>NC_092049.1:62409391-62709391 GCF_003086295.3 Arachis hypogaea | reverse complement strand
CGCGCATGCGCACGCGTAGGTTGCCCCATTTTTTTAAATTATCCAAAATAAAAGTAGATATGCAGAAATGGAAATTAAAACTGACAAAAATAAATTAAAACTAATAAAAGGGAAGATCATACCATGGTGGGTTATCTCTGATGAATAGATTTTTGACGGTTTAGAATTTCACTAATGAAATCTCGTTGTAAAGTATAGTTTCCAAACCAACAATAATCCTTTCATACAAAAATTTGTTTGTCACAAGTAACAAACCCCTAATAATCCTAATAACCGAAGTATTTAAATCTCGAGTCATCTCTCAAAGGAATTGCAGGGTAGTGTTCTTGTTATTGGTTATGAGTTGTATATTTTGGGGTTTTGGATAAGAAACAAGAAAAGTAAATGGCAATGGAAATGTAAATGATAAAGCGGTCTTGGCAAGGTTTGGTGGTCAAGGATCTCTATCCTAATCACTAACCACAATATGAGAATTGGCAAGGATCAATCCCATTAAATCATCCTCTAACTAGTAGTAAAGGAAAGCCAAATGAGCTATATCAATCCAAGTCCATAAGTCCTAACTCTCCACTAATTCAATTAGTGAGACCTAGAGTTAATGGCTCCCAATCATCAATTACTTGGACATTAGTAACTCAAGAATTCCTAAGTTACCTCTCCAAGCCAAGAACATAAAATTCTACTCTAAAATCCAACCAAGCATTTCATCAAACACTTGGAAGGAACAAAAGGAAAGCATAGTAAAATCACAACAAGAATGAATTCTAACAACAATTAAATGCAAAGAATCAACAACAACAATTAAGGAGAGCACAATTGACATAAATTACCTCAAATTACATTAAAAGAAAATAAGAAAAACAAAAGTAGATCCATAACAAAGTATAGGAACAAAATAGAGAAAATTACAAGAGAATAGAAGAAGAAGATGTAGAAACAAAAAATTGAAAGGTAGAAGTAGATGAAAGCCAAGATTAAAACCTAGACCTAAGAGGAGAGATTAACCTAAACCTAATCCTAATTCTAGAGAGAAGAGAGAGCTTCTCTCTCTAAAAACTAACTTTCCCTCCAAAGCTAAACTAAACTAAACTAATGGTAAAAAAAAAAACTCCGATACCCTTATGAATTCTGACTTAAATAGCATAAGAGATGAGTTGGATTTAGGCCTGGGAAGCCCAGAATTTGCCCCCAGCATTTTGCCTTTAAGTGAGTCACATGCGAGCATCGACGTGTACACGCCATGTACGCGTATGCGCCGCCTTGCGACGTCACAATCCACGCATGCGCATCTGCTGCGCGTGTGCGTCATTTTCAGCATCCCAAATCCTTGTTTCTTCATGAGTTCTCCACTTACTTGCTTTTCTTCTCCATCCTTTTTATCCAATCCTAGCCTTTCCAATCTAAATTCACTAACAAACACATCAAGGCATCTAGTGGAATCAAGGGTGAATTAGATTTAGCTAATTAAGGGCTCAAAAAGCATGTTTTCACACTTAAGTACAAATTAGGAGACAATCATGAAGCCATGCTATTTTATTGAATAAATGTGGGTAAAAGGTATTAGAATCCCCTAAAATCGATACAAGATAAACCCTCAAAATGGGGTTTATCAGTCTCCTACCTAGCACTTTTATTTACTGTCCTTAAGTTGGACATTTGGGGAGCTCATCGTCACAGCGGTTTATGCTTGAACTGATCCTTGAATCCCCACCAATGTTTGTAATTCCAGTAGCGTCTGGGATCCCAAACTAGGCGTATAAAGCCGTCAAGCAAGTCAAAGCGAGTCGCAAGGCCCCAAGAGTGCTGATGGGTAGAATGAATTCTGGGGTCCTAAAGTTTGCTTTTGCACCCATCATCATGTTGATCATCATTGTTCCAACTGGGTGGCAAGCAATCTGAATTCTCACTGTGGCATCCAAACAACTTTCTAGACCGCTCGATCGAGCTCTACACCATCCTTTGTATTTAGTCTTTGAGCTTCCAACCATAAGGAACCTAGGATTGTATTGCCAACCACTAACCATCTCTCTTTTACTCTTAAAACCACAAAGAGCTCTAAGTTGACCATCTGTCTCAATTAATCCATATGCTAGTGGGAAAGTAAAGGTGAATGATATGAATTTTACCCACTTGAATGTTGTATTGGGTGGTAATGGCTCTGGGGGAGAGGTCGCCAACAACTTTGGTAAGGTGATTTCAAGCTCCATTCCCTTGTGGTCTTCCTTGACAACTTCCACCTCTTTGCAAGCTTCTTCAATTCCAACCTCTTCCTCTTGGTAGCTTTCTTCCAATTCCATCTCTTCTTTATTGCTTACCCAAGGCGTGGGAGGTTGTGCTTCTTCTTCTTTAATCTCCATGTCAAGTCTAATGAGATAGGGTTCAATTGTAGATAAGAACTCATCAATTATTGAATCCATCTCATGATCAACCTCCTCTAAATCTTCAACCATGATATGCCTTGGAGGTTGTACACCCTCCTCAGCACCAGATTCAAACGTCTTGGAAGGAGGCTCTATGACTTGAGTTTCCCATGGAGGTTCCACATCTCCTAAGTCTTCAACCACTTCCTCTTCTTCTATAATTTCGGCTTTCTCCACTTGCTCTAATACAAAATCGAGCTCCTCCTTGATGTCCTCCTTCACTAATTCTTCAACTACTCCTTCGTCTTCAAGAGTCTCTACTTCCACAATTTGGGCCTCCTCGTGCTTCGCTTGTTCCGTGTCAATAGCATAATTGGGATCATGTTGCTCTTGGATTGATGCATTCACACGGGAAATAACAGTTTGGAGAGTAGAGGTGAGACTAGTGAGAGTAGACGTAAATGAGGTTTGAAGCTTTAATTGCCCTTTGTGAATAACACTAAGGGTATCATCATCCAGTGGAGGTTGGGGTGGATGGAAGGGTTCGTTATTTTGGGGGAAGGATTCATAACAGGAAAGTAGCTCTTCTTGGTAAGGGTATGGAGATGGTGAATGTTGAGGTGGTGGTTCACGGGAGTAATTATGTTGGAATAGGGGTGGTTCTATGTATGGTTCATATGGTGGTGAATGGTGAAGAGGGGCTTGTGAGTGTGGTGGTTCAAAACTATGTTGAGGAGGGGGATCAAAGGTATGTGGTGGTGGTTGTTGACATGTACAAGATGGACTACGACATCCATTAGATTGATATGCATAACGAGTGGAATTATACCTATACGAAATCAGAGGAAGTTGTTGCCGAAAGGGTTGATCAAATCCTCGTGGCTCCTCCCATCTTTGATTATTCCAGCCTTGGTGCATGTTATCATTATAGCTTCCATTCCCTACAATATAATTGGAACCAAGCTCGTAGCGGAAGGGGTCAGAATTCATAGTAACAAGTGAAAACAAAAACTAAAAAAAAATAAGAAACAAAGTCCTAAAGATAACAAAAACTAGCAAACAAGCAAAAGCAAATATTTACAATAACCAACAATAAGACACACGTTTGCAACTCCCCGGCAACGACGCCATTTTTGATGAACGGATTTTTGTGTGGTCTAGAATTTTACAATAAATTCTCGTCGCAAGTATAGTTTTTAAACCAACACTAATCCTTTCATACAAAAACTTGGTTGTCACAAGTAACAAACCCCTAATAAAATTGATAACCGAAGTATTTAAACCTCGGGTCGTCTCTCAAGGAATTACAGGGAAGTGTACTTATAATTGGTTATAGAAAAGTATGTTTTGGGGTTTTGGATAAGAAACAAGAAAGGTAAATGGCGATGAAATTCAAATGATAAAAAGGTCTTGGCAGGGTTTGGTGATCAAGGATCTCTATCCTCATTACTAACTGTTCATGCCCCAGGTCGAGCTGTATGCCCCGGGCTAGCTGAAGACAAGTCGACCGACCTCTTTAGGTTAGGATTACCTGACCTCTTCTCAAAGAGTTTGGCCAAATCACCAAGAGAGCCCAAAAAGGGCCCAAATAGAGGAACACGACCCAAGTCCATGGGCAGCCCAAGCCTAGAAAGATAAGGGCGATTCCCTTAAAGATAGGATGACTTCACTCAAAAGATAAAGATAAGATAACTATCTTATCCCAAAAGAAGATCACTGCACACCATCATAAATATACTGGAGCACCCATGTATAACTCATACTCTGATTCTACTAAAAACCTGCTTAAAACCCGTGCTAACTTAGGCATCGGAGTCTCTTGCAGGTTCCACCACCCTCCGGTGACGAAGGATCAGCAGCACCACCAGGTCTAACAAGTCAGACACAACAGCTCCTGCCACCACCGCAGATCTCGTCTGAGATCGACCTACATTTTCAGGTAACCCTCGAAACATTGGCGCCGTTGCCGGGGAACCTGGAAGTCATCCCTTCATCATGGCGGACAACCTTGACAACGACCACGACTCTAATCTAGAGACCAGAACGCCGCATAAGAACGCAGACACTACATCAAAAGATGTATCTCAACGAAATAAAGACAAGAACTTACCAAATACAGAATTCATGGAGGCACTTCAAGCCCAACAAGATCGCCTCAAGTAGCTTGAAAAAGAGGCCGAGCATCAGCGGGAAGCTAAGAAGGACCTTCGGAGAGAAACTAGGCGACGTCGAGAATTAGAGGGCAAGCTCTTAAAGCTTGAAGCCGACCTTAAAACAAAAACCATCCAGCCTGATCCCGAAGACAGCTCCCACAAAGATCAAGACCCATTCACCAAAGAAATCATGAAGGCCAAAGTCCCAAAAGACTTCAAAGATCCCGACATGACTCCGTTCGACGGCACATCGGATCCAAGCCATCATCTCAGCAATTTCAGAAGCAGAATGTATCTCACCGACGCCTCAAACGTCATTCGATGCAAAGCTTTCCCAACAACCTTAACAAAGACAGCAATTAAGTGGTTCGACACTTTACCCCCCAGATCCATCACAAGTTTCGACGACCTAGCCAAGAAATTTCTTGCCAGATTTTCCATCCAGAAGGACAAAGCCAAACACGCTCCAAGCCTATTAGGGATCAAGCAAGGAGATCGGGAGAGTCTTTGCAACTATATGGAAAGATTCAACAAAGCATGCCTAGACATACAAAGCCTAGCAACAGAAGCAGCCATCATGGGTCTCATCAATGGCCTACGAGAAGGACCTTTTAGCCACTCCATATCAAAAAAACATCCAACATCTCTAAATGAAGTGCAAGAACGAGCTGAGAAGTACATCAACATGGAGGAAAACTCTCGACTAGGGGGAACCTCAAAATCCGGATTCTCCTACTCCTCACAGGATAAGGAAAAAGATTCCAAGAAAAAAGAATATCAGTACAGAGAGAAGCTTAAAAAATACAACAACTACACCCCTCTTCGGGTGTCTCTTGTGGATGTTTACCGAGAAGGATGCCATACCGAGAAGATCCGACCACCTCATCCACTCAAAAGCAAGAAGGGAGGAGGAAATCAAACAAAATACTATGAATATCACCGAATCTATGGACATCCTACCAACGAGTGCTTCGACTTAAAAAATGTTATTGAGAAATTGGTAAGAGAAAGATGACTAGAGCGGTATCTAGCCAACAAATCGGATGAGCCCAGAAAAAGAAGAAGGGACGAAGAAGTCGGACGAGGTGAACGACCACCTCGCACCCTAGAGAGGCACGTTCATATGATAAACGGAGGATTCGCAGGAGGGGGATCTCAAAATCATCTCGCAAAAGGCACCTAAAGGAAGTGTACCACGTGGGAGGAGGAGAAGGATCGCCCGACTTCCCTACTATTACTTTCACCCAAGAAGACGCGGCAGGCATTATCCTGGGACATGACGATCCCATGGTCATCACCATCATATTGGCCAACGCTAACCTCCACCGCACACTGGTGGACCAAGGAAGCTCAGTGGATATCTTGTTTAAACCCGCCTTCGATAAACTCGGCCTGCAGGAAAAAGAGCTCAGAGCATATTCGAACAGCTTGTTTGGACTAGGAGACACTCCAATCCAACCGCTTGGATACATCTCACTACACACAACCTTCGGGAAAGGAACCCGATCAAGGACCCTTAGCATAGACTACATTGTAGTCGATGTAAGCTTAGCCTACGATGCCCTGATAGGTTAGGCAACATTAAATCAGCTCGCAGCAGTAGTTTCAACTCCACATCTATACATGAACTTTCCAACTCCAGAAGGGATCGTTATGATAAAAGGAGACCAGAAAATAGCACGACGCTGTTACAATGAAAGTCTGAACCTCAGAGGCCAAGGGGGAGAAATCCACACCATCAAACTTGGGTGAGTTCAAGGTTGGGAAGAACTCCGTCCACAACCTGAGGGCAAGATCAAAGAAGTCCAGATCGGAGATGCTCAGGACAAAACAACAAATATCGGGGCAACCTTAAATGAGGACGTAAAGAAGCCTTTGATTCAGTTCTTAAGGAACAATGTCGACCTCTTTGCATGGAAGGCTATAGACATGCCAGGCATATATCCCAAACTAATGTGCCACAAACTGGCAGTATACCCAGGATCTCGGCCAGTACAACAGAAGCGTAGGAAACTCAGACCTGAAAGATCCCAAGCTGTGAAAGAACAGGTACAAGCTCTATTGGAGGTAGGATTCATAGAGAAGTCAAATACCCCCTATGGTTGGCTAATGTTGTCTTGGTAAAGAAATCAAATGGAAAGTGGCAGATGTGTACCGACTATACGGATCTTAACAAAGCTTGCCCAAAGGATCCATATCCACTCCCAAGCATCGACACTCTAGTGGACGCCTCCTCCGAATACAAGTACCTCTCGTTCATGGACGCTTATTCAGGATATAATCAAATCCCTATGTATCCGCCTGATCAGGAAAAGACCTCATTCCTAACCCCAAAAGCAAATTACTGTTATGTCATTATGCCATTCAAACTTAAAAACGCAGGAGCTACCTACCAAAGGTTGATGAACAAAGTCTTCGCAAAACACATGGGAAAACTAATGGAGCTGTATGTAGATGACATGTTGGTAAAAACATAGAGTGAGGAATCATTACTGTCCGACCTCACCTAAGTGTTCAACACCATCAGGAAGCATGGCATGCGACTTAACCCTGTAAAATGCACTTTTGCGGTAGAGGCTGGCAAATTCTTGGGCTTCATGCTCACACAAAGAGGAATTGAGACAAACCCGGATAGATGTCAGGCAATACTCGACATGAAAAGTCCGACCTGTGTCAAAGAGGTACAACAGCTCAATGGAAGACTAGCAACCCTGTCCAGATTTCTAGCCGGGTCAGCCATAAGGTCTCTCCCTTTCTACGCCACATTAAGGAAGGAAAAGAGGTTTGAATGGACAGCTGAGTGTGAACAGGCTTTCCAAGACCTCAAAAAGTTTCTGGGACAATCGCCTATCCTTACCCGACCACGGGAAGGAGAACCATTTGTATTATACCTTGTAGTGGGAAGCCAGGCAATAGTATCAGAACTGGTCAAAGAAGACGAAACTGGGCAACAACTCGTTTACTTCGTCAATAAAGCCCTACAAGGGGCCGAACTGAACTATCAAAAGATAGAGAAGTTCGCCCACGCCCTCATACTAACTTCTCGACGACTTTGCCCCTACTTTCAAGCTCACACCATCAAGGTTCGGACTAACTAGCCAATGAAAGGCATTCTCTAGAAGACAGACTTAGCTGGAAGAATTCTACAATGGGCAGTCGAGCTATCTGAGTTCGATCTTCAATATAAAGCTCGGACGGCCATGATGTCCCAATATTTGGCCGACTTCATCGCTGAATACACTGACACTCCGGGAACCCCCACAAGAAGGAACCTCTACGTAGACGGCTCGTCAAACAAAATTGGAAGTGGTGCAGGTGTGATAATAGAAAGCAATCAGGGAACCCAAATCGAACTCTCCCTCAAATTCGGGTTCCCTGCTTCAAATAACCAGGTTGAATACGAGGCTTTACTAGCTGGTTTGAGGCTGGCTAAGGAGGTTGGAGTTCAAAAGCTTATCATCTTCAGCGATTCACAAGTAGTCACCTCACAAATAGCTGGAAGCTACCAAGCTAAGGAGCCTACCATGAAAAAATACTTGGACAAAACCAGGAAGCAGCTCGGACAACTCGGGGAATATGAGGTCCGCCATATACCTCGGGAACAGAATGCTCGAGCTGATGCTCTCTCAAAACTAGCCAGTACCAAACCAGGGGGCAATAATAGAAGCCTCATCCAGGAAATACTGCAGAACCCATCAATTTCGGAAGAAGAAAAAGTCCTAGCCAAAGCAAGTCAGGATCAAGGATGGATGATGACGTTAGGATTTTTGCCAGTAAAGAATTTCATAAAAACAGTCGCGTTGTAGATATAGTCTCTAAACCGACAGAAATCCCTTCGTACAAACGTTTTGGTTGTCACAAGTAACAAACCCCTTTAAAATTGATAACCGAGTATTTAAACCTCGGGTCGTCTTCTCAAGGAATTGCAGGGAGGTATGTTCTTATTATTGGTTATGAGTTTGTAAATTGGGAAAATTTGGAGTTTGGGCAATGGGCACAGGTATATTTTCAAAGCAATAAAAATAAATAAATAACTGTAAAGCAAACTTTTGGCAAGGTATGAGAAATTAGAAGTCCAGACTTAGTTATTCTTATCAACAACAATGAAAGTTGAATCTTAATTCCACTTAGTCAACCTTTACTAAAGTAAAGGAAAGTCAAGGGACTAATTGGTTTGATCTTCGAATCCTATTTATTTCCTAAGAAAAGGTTGGGATTATTGAAGCTTAGTTCAATTAGCAAAGATAACAGTTATCAATTATGCTGTTGAGTTGGATAACTTCTGAGTTACTGATTTCTTAACCAAAACCAAAAGGGGAAAAGTAAATCTACTGGAATAAAAATGTCTTCAGATGGGAAGCAGTAATCATGTAAATAAAAGAAAGCAGTCATGAATTGAAATACCTCAAATAACATTAATTAAGAAAGTTATATGTAACATGGAAGAGTTCATAAATTAAATAAAAATAAAGAACCTGGGATTGAGAGTCACTCCTAAAACTAAGAGAAGTCCTAAATCCTAAGAGAGAGAGGAGAGAACCTCTCTCAAAACTAATCTAAATCATGAGAAGTGAATTATAAGAGCCTCCTTATGAATGGATGTATTCCCCCACTTTATAGCCTCTAATCTGTATTTTCTGGGCCGCAAACTGGGTCAGAAACAGCCCAGAATTCGCTGGTCCTGAATTCAACCACGGTGGATTTCCGTCATTGCGATGCGGCCGCATAGATCACGCGGTCGCGTCACTTAGCGTCAGGGAAACTATAGCATATTATATATCAAATCGAAGCCCCAGACGTTAGCTTTCCAACGCAACTGGAACCGCGTCGTTTGGATTTCTGTAGCTAAAGGTATAGCCGTTTGAGTGCGAAGAGGTCAGGCTGGACAGCTTAGCAATTTCTTCATCTTCTTGTATTCCTTCCACTTTTGCATGCTTCCTTTCCATCCTCCAAGTCATTCCTGCCCTATAATATTTGAAAACACTTAACACACATATCAAGGCATCTAATGGTGATAAGAGAGGATTAATAATAAGCAAATATAAGATCAAAGAAGCATGTTTTCAATCAAAGCACATAATTAGGAAGGTAAATGTAAAACCATGCAAATAGTATGAATAAGTGGGTAAAGAGTAGATAAAAACCATTCAATTGAGCACAAGATAAACCAGCACGAGTCCAGCCCAACTCCAGCTCAACTTTCTGCCATACACCCTTTTTACACCGATTTCAGGTCACGCGGCCGCGTGGGTGACGCGGTCGCGTGGGAGGCTATTTTTCCAAATGACGCGGACGCGTCATCGACGCGGTCGCGTGGAGTCAATTTGTGCTAATGGCGTGCCTCCAGCGCTGCTCCTGCGTAACTCTCTGTTCAATTCTTTTCTCCCCAACGCACTAGTGACGCGAACGCGTCAGCGACGCTGCCGCGTCGCGTGCGTGTTTTTTTTTTTTGTATAATCTGAAAAGATGCAGAATGCAGTGTTAATATGAATGTGATGCAAAACTCCAGGTTCAATATAATAAAATAAAATAAAATTTCAAAAACAAACAAAACTAAATAAAATTAAAATTGAGAAAGGAATGATTATACCATGGTGGGTTGTCTCCCACCTAGCACTTTTAGTTAAAGTCCTTAAGTTGAACATTTGGTGAGCTCCCTGTTATAGTGGCCTGTGCTTGAACTCATCTAGGAATCTCCACCAATGTTTGTATCTCCAGTCACCTCTGGGGTCCCAAACTAGGCATGTAAAGCCCTTAAGAAGCTTCAGACAGATTCTTAGGCTCCCGGGGTGACAAATGTCAGAGCAGATTCCAGGATCCCAAATCTTGCTTTTACACCCATCTTTATTGGTATCTGTATTTTTCCAATTGGGTGATAAGTAATTTGAATTCTCACTGCAGCTACCAAACAGCTTCCTAGACCCATTCAGTTGAGCTTTACACCAACCTTTGCGTTTAAACTTAAAGCTTCCAACCATAATGAACCTTGCAGGACAAAATTCTTACCACTGGCCATCTTCCTCTTACTCTTAATGCCACAAAGAACTTTAAGTTGACCATCTGTCTCCAGTAGCCCATATTCAAGTGGGATTAGAAAGCTAAGGGATATGAGTTTTACCCACTTGAATGTTGTGAAGGATGATGGCAACTTAGGGGGAGGTATTTTTAATGAAATTGGAAGCTCCACTCCCTTGTGCTCTTCTCTTATAATTACCACCTCTTTGCAAGCTTCTTCAATTTCAACCTCTTCCTCTTGGTAGCTTTCTTCCAATTCAATCTTCTCTTCATTGCTTTCCAAGGGCATGGGAGGTTGTGCTTCTTCTTCTTGAATCTCCATCTCTTGATCAACCTCTTCCAAGTCTTCAACTGTGATATGCCTTGGAGGTTGTACACCCTCCTCAGCATCAATTTCAAATGTCTTGGAAGGGGGTTCTATGACTGGACTTTCCCATGGAGGTTCTGCATCTCCTAAGTCTTCAACCAATTCTTCTTCTTCAATAATTCCGGCTTCCTCTACTTGTTCCAGTACAAAGTCATGCTCTGTACTATTCACTGGAGTTTCTAGTTTCTCCTTCATACTACGTTCTTCATTAGATTGTCCACATGAAGCCATGGGGGTTCCTTGAGTGTCTGAACATCGGGAAGCTAATTGACTCATTATTACTTGCTCCAATTGACGAATGGTTGCATGACATCGATCCACTGTTTCCTTGAAACCATCCTTTGTCTCTTGATGCACTCGGCTTTCATAAATAGGATCATAGTGCTCTTGGATTGATGGATATGGAGATGGTGAATATTGAAGTGGTGGTTCTTGTGAGTAATTGGGTTGGAATTGGGGTGGTTCTATATATGGTTCATATGGCTCATAAGATGGTTGGTATGGTGGTTGAGGGTTAGGGTCATATGGAGGTGAATGGCGGAAAGGGGCTTGTGAGTTTGATGGTCCAAAGTTATGTTGAGGAGAGGGTTCATAGGCATATGGTGGTGGTTGTTGATAATCAAAAGAGTGCTCACCATAGCCATTGCCTTGATATGCATCACAGAATGGTTGTTGATAGTCCATTGGAGGTGGTTGTTGCCATGAGGGTTGATTAAATCCTTCTGGCTCCTCCCATGTTTGATTCTTCCAACCTTGATGCCTGTTCTCATTATAGTTTCCATTCCTAACAACAACATTGGAATAAAACTTGAAGCGAGAGGGGTGAGAATTCATAGTAGCTAAATTAAAAACAAAAATAAAAATAAATTTAAATTAAAAGGTTATTTAAATTTTGAATTTGAAAATTAAATTTTAAAATTTTGAACTTTAAATTTTTGAAATTTGACTTTTGAAATAAGATAAGATAAGATAAAAATTTTAAAATAAAAACCAATAACCTCTTAACTTAAGAAAAAGAAAAAAATAAAAACAAAAAATAAAAACAAATAAACAGGTAAAAGAAAAATATTTACAATAACCAATAATAAGGCACACGTTTGCAATTCCCCGGCAACGGCGCCATTTTGACGTTAGGATTTTTGCCAGTAAAGAATTTCATAAAAACAGTCGCGTTGTAGATATAGTCTCTAAACCGACAAAAATCCCTTCGTACAAACGTTTTGGTTGTCACAAGTAACAAACCCCTTTAAAATTGATAACCGAGTATTTAAACCTCGGGTCGTCTTCTCAAGGAATTGCAGGGAGGTATGTTCTTATTATTGGTTATGAGTTTGTAAATTGGGGAAATTTGGAGTTTGGGCAATGGGCACAGGTATATTTTCAAAGCAATAAAAATAAATAAATAACTGTAAAGCAAACTTTTGGCAAGGTATGAGAAATTGGAAGTCCAGACTTAGTTATTCTTATCAACAATAATGAAAGTTGAATCTTAATTCCACTTAGTCAACCTTTATTAAAGTAAAGGAAAGTCAAGGGACTAATTAGTTTGATCATCGAATCCTATTTATTTCCTAAGAAAAGGTTGGGATTATTGAAGCTCAATTTAATTAGCAAAGATAACAGTTATCAATTATGCTGTTGAGTTGGATAACTTCTGAGTTACTGATTTCTTAACCAAAACCAAAAGGGGAAAAGTAAATCTACTGGAATAAAAATGTCTTCAGATGGGAAGCAGTAATCATGTAAATAAAAGAAAGCAGTCATGAATTGAAATACCTCAAATAACATTAATTAAGAAAGTTATATGTAACATGGAAGAGTTCATAAATTAAATAAAAATAAAGAACCTGGGATTGAGAGTCACTCCTAAAACTAAGAGAAATCCTAAATCCTAAGAGAGAGAGGAGAGAACCTCTCTCAAAACTAATCTAAATCATGAGAAGTGAATTATAAGAGCCTCCTTATGAATGGATGCATTCTCCCACTTTATAGCCTCTAATATGTGTTTTCTGGGCCGCAAACTGGGTCAGAAACAGCCCAGAATTCGCTGGTCCTGAATTCAACCACGCTGGATTTCTGTCACTGCGACGCGGCCACATGGATCACGCGGTCGCGTCAGCTAGCGTCAGGGAAACTATAGCATATTATATATCAAATCGAAGCCCCGGACGTTAGCTTTCCAACGCAACTAGAACCGCATTGTTTGGACCTCTGTAGCTAAAGTTATAGCTGTTTGAGTGCGAAGAGGTCAGGCTGGACAACTTAGCAATTTCTTCATCTTCTTGTATTCCTTCCACTTTTGCATGCTTCCTTTCCATCCTCCAAGTCATTCTTGCCCTATAATATCTGAAAATACTTAATACACATATCAAGGCATGTAATGGTGATAAGAGAGGATTAATAATAAGCAAATATAAGATCAAAGAAGCATGTTTTCAATCAAAGCACATAATTAGGAAGGTAAATGTAAAACCATGCAAATAGTATGAATAAGTGGGTAAAGAGTAGATAAAAACCACTCAATTGAGCACAAGATAAACCATAAAATAGTGGTTTATCAGATGACTCCCATAATCAGCTACCTCAAATCAGAGATACTCCCTACAGATAAGAATGAGGCGAAGAGGTTAAAGCGGGAGGCACAGTACTACACCATCATAAACAACATCTTATACAAGAGAGGGATTTCGATACCCCTATTAAAATGTGTGCCGACCTCCAACAAAAAAGAGGTTTTAGAAGAAGTACACAGTGCCATCTGTGGCAACCATCTCGGAGCACGAGCTCTTGCCAAAAAAGTACTATGAGCCGGATTCTTTTGGCCGACTTTGCAAAAGGAAGCAACAGAGTTCGTAAAGACATGTCCACCATGTCAGAAACATGCTAATTTTCACATCGCCCCACCAGAGGAACTCATCAGCGTAACCTCACCTTGGCCATTTGCAAAATGGGGACTTGACATCCTCGAGCCCTTCCCCCAAGGATCACGACAGGTCAAGTTCCTCATCGTAGGGGTAGACTATTTCACAAAGTGGATTGAAGCAGAGCCCCTAACTAATGCCACCATTCAAAGAAGTCGGAAATTCCTATATAGAAACATTGTCACAAGGTTTGGGGTTCCTTACTCCATTACCACAGACAATGGCACCCAATTCACAGACACAGGCTTTAGAAAGTTGGTAGCCGACTTGAAAATAAAGCACCAATTCACGTTCGTAGAACACCCCCAGGCTAACAGACAAGAAGAAGCTGCCAACAAAGTCATATTAGCTGGGTTAAAACGAAGATTACATGATGCAAAGGGAGCCTGGGCTAAAGAGCTCCCACAAGTGCTATGGGCATATCGGACAACTCCCCACTCCACGACAAAAAATCACCTTTCCGACTGGCTTACAGAATGGAGGCAATGATCCCAGTGGAAGTTGAAGAAGGATCCCCCAGAATGATCCTCTATAGTGAAGAGGCCAACTCCCAACTTCAAAGGGAAGAGATTGACCTACTCCCAAAAATTTGAGAAAGAGCTCGGATCAGGGAAGACGTGTTAAAGCGCCGAATGGCCTCAAGATACAATCGAAAGGTAGTACAGCGAAGTTTTACCAACAATGACCTGATCCTAATCTAAAATAATATCGGAACAAGTCGACCTAGAGAGGGGAAGCTGGCAGCTAACTGGAAAGGACCCTACCGAGTCACAGAGGTACTAGGAAAAGGCTACTATAGGGTGTCCGAACTCGAGGGGCAAGAGCTACCAAGGTCGGGGCACGCTTGCAACCTAAGAATGTATTATAGTTAAAAGATCTTAGGTCAAATGTGCACTCTTTTTCCTGAAAAGGTTTTTTAACGAGGCACCAAGCCAAGATCTGCAAAAATGCCTAACTTAGAAGGGTAAGCACCTACATGTATATATTTTTCCTATATGTCTACTTTCTATTTGAATAAAACTTTTGAGATCTTTTCTACAAAGCCCCTCTACGCATTAATCTGAACACAAAGCTAATGGTCGGCAAGGTGAAAACCAAATTCACCGCCCAATCACGATGAAACCCGAATTCATCGTTCGATTTCGACAAAGATCGGCAAAGTGAAAACCAAATTCACTGCTCGATCAAGACAAAGCTACAGGTCAGCAAGGTGAAAATCAAATTCACCGTCCGATCACGACAAATCGACAAAGTTATAAAAAGTAATCCATAGCTGAGGCCTGGCCATCCCTGACTAAAAAATGGATTACTAGAAATAACTTAGAACGGACCGACATGAAGAAGTCGGACCAATCGACCAAAGCAACAAAAGTTATAAAAAGTAATCTATAGAAAGAGGCCTGACAAGGTCTGAAGAAAAATGGATTGCTAAAAATAACTTAGAAGTCAGACCAATCGACACGAAAGCTACAAAGAGTTATAAAAAGTAATCCATAGCTGAGGCCTGGCCAGTCCTGACTAAAAATGGATTACTAAAAATAACTTAGAAGGCACCGACATGAAGAAGCCGGCCCAAGCTGATTAAAGCGACAGAGTTATAAAAAGTAAATCCATAAAAAGAGATCTGACGAGGTCCAATTAAAAATGGATTACTAGAAATAACTCGAGAAGATCCGACGAGAAAATTCGACCAACAGAAGGCATGCGCTAAAAGGGATACAGCTTGACACAAAAGGCCACAACCTCACCAAAATCAAACTACAAGTATACTAAACAGAATAGTCAAACAAAGTGATGAGCGGATAATTTATACCCTTTTTGGCATTGCTTTTACATAGTTTTTAGTATGTTTTAGTTACTTTTTATTATATTTTTATTAGTTTTTATGCAAAAATCACATTTCTGGACTTTACTATGAGTTTGTGTGTTTTTCTGTAATTTCAGGTATTTTTTGGCTGAAATTGAGGGACCTGAGCAAAAGTCTAATTCAGAGGCTGAGAAAGGACTGCAGATGCTGTTAGATTCTGACCCTCCTGCACGCAAAGTGAATTTTTTGGAACTACAGAAGCCCAATTGGCGCGTTCTCAATTGTATTAGAAAGTAGACATCTTGGGCCTTTCAGAAATGTATAATAGTCTATACTTTGCCCGAGATTTGATGGCCCAAACTGGCGTTTAAACATCAGTCAGAGACCCTTTTCTGGTGTAAAACGCCAGAACTGGCACCAAAGCTGGAGTTAAACGCCCAAACTGGCATCCAAACTGGCGTTTAACTCTAGAAAAGGCCTATGCACGTGTAAAGCTCAATGCTCAGCCCAAGCACACACCAAGTGGGCCCTGAAAGTGGATTTCTGCACTATCTGCACTTAGTTACTTATTTTCTGTAATCCCTAGTAACTAGTTTTAGTATAAATAGCACTTTTACTATTGTATTCGTAGTTTTGGAACACATCTTATGCCATATTTCACATTTGGAGGCTGGCCACACGGCCATGCCTAGACCTTGTTCTCTTATGTATTTTCTACGGTGGAGTTTCTACACCTCAAAGATTAAGGTGCGGAGCTTTGCTGTTCTTCATGAATTAATGCAAGTACTATTGTTTCTCTTTCAATTCACGCTTACTTCTTCTCCAAGATATACTCTCGTACTTAATTCAGTTAATTCAGAATGAAGGGGTGACCCGTGACAATCACCCACTATCTTCGTTATTCACATAGCCTAGATCCGCGTGCCTGACAACCACAAGCAGTCTACATGATGTTCAACGTAGTCATTGGACGACAGCCGGAGTATAGTCTTTTGGGTCTCTAATTCACGGACCGAGTCTGTGAGATTAGAACCTTCGTGGTATAGGCTAGAATCAATTGGCATCATTCCTGAGATCCGGAAAGTCTAAACCTTGTCTGTGGTATTCTGAGTAGGATCTGGAAAGGGATGACTATGACGAGCTTCAAACTTACGAATGTTGGGTGCAGTGACAGTGTGCAAAAGGATAGAGAGATCCTATTCTGACGCTAGTGAGAACCGACAGATGATTAGCCGTGCGGTAGCTGTACCTGGTATTTTTCATCCGAGATGAAAAATCCGACAGTTGATTAGCCGTGCAGAAACTGTACCTGGTATTTTTCATCCGAGAGGATCATACAGCTTGACATGGAAGGAAGCACACATGATTGAATGAAGACAATAGAAAAGCAGAGGTTCAGAAGCAACAAAGCATCACCAAACGCTTATCTGAAATTCCCACCAATGAATTACATAAGTATCTTTATTTTAATTTATGTTTTATTTATCTTTTGATTATCAAAACTCATAACCAATTGAATCCTCCTGACTAAGATTTACAGGATGACCATAGCTTGCTTCAATCCGACAATCTCCCTGGGATCGACCCTTACTCACGTAAGGTATTACTTGGACGAACCAGTGCACTTGCTAGTTAGTTGTGTGGAGTTGTGAAAAGTGTGATCACAATTCCGTGCACCAAGTTTTTGGCGCCGTTGCCGGGGATTGTTCGAGTTTGAACAACTGACGGTTCATCTTGTTGCTTAGATTGGGTAATTTTATTTTATGTTTAAGCTTTTTATTTTTAATTTCGAAAAAAAATTTGTGTTTTCGAAAAAAATCATTCAAAATTTTTTAAGAATGAAGTCTAGAGTTTCATAAGATATGTTGAAACATGGCTGGCTGTTAAGCCATGTCTAATCTTTTGGACTGAGGTTTCCACTTTCCATTGTAGAAGGGACATGTCTGTATTTGTTATGCTAAAGCTTGGCTGGCCATTTGGCCATGTCTAATCTTTTGAACTGGAGCTTTAGACTAACATTGCATGAATCCTGGAATTCTTATTAAAAATTTTGAATTTTTTTATTTTTTTTACCAAAATAATTTCGCAAAATATACAAAAAAATTTAATAAAACCATAAAAACCAAAAATAATTTTGTGTTTCTTGTTTGAGTCTAGTGTCAAATTTTAAGTTTGGTGTCAACTGCATGTTTTTAATTTTTCTTAGATTTTAGAAAATTCATGCATTGTGTTCTTCTTTGATCTTCAAGTTGTTCTTGATGATTTTCCTTGTTTAATCTTGTGATTTTCTTGTTTTGTGTTTTTTTTTTGTTATTTTTCATATGCATTTTCGAATTCATAGTGTCTAAATATTACAAATTTCTAAGTTTGGTGTCTTGCATGCCTTTCTTTTCTTAAAAATTTTCAAAAATATGTTCTTGATGTTCATCATGATCTTCAAAGTGTTCTTGGTGTTCATCTTGACATTCAAAGTGTTCTTGCATGAATTATTTGTTTTGATCTTAAATTTTTATGTCTTGTGTAATTTTGTTGTTTTTCTCTTTCTTCATTAATTCAAAAAAATAAAAAATAATATCTTTCCCTTGTTTTACTCATAAATTTCGAAATTTTGGGTTGACTTAGTCAAAGATTTTCAAAATTTAGTTGTTTCTTATTAGTCAAGTCAAAATTTCAATTTAAAAATTCTATCTTTTGAAATCTTTTTCAAAATCAAATCTTTTTCATTTTTCTTTTATATTTCTTTTCGAAAATATTTTTTAAAATTAATTTTCAAAAACTTTTTCTTATTTTTTCATATTTTCGAAAACTTTACTAACAATTAATGTTTTGATTCAAAAATTTAAAGTTTGTTACTTTCCTGTTAAGAAAGGTTCAATATTTGAATTCTAGAATCATATCTTTTAGTTTCTTGTTAGTCAAGTCATCAACTTTAATTTTAAGAATCAAATCTTTTTAATTTCTTTTTCAATTATTTTTCAAAATAAATTTTAATCATATCTTTTTAAAATTTTAATTTCAAAATCTTTTTCTAACTTCTTATCTTTTCAAAATTTATTTTCAAATCTTTTTCAATTAACCACTTGACTTGTTTGTTTTAATTTTAAAAAATTTTACTATTTCTTATCTTTTTCAAAACCACCTAACTACTTTTCTCTCTCATTAATTTCGAATACTAACTAATAAATTTTTCAAAAATCTTTTTAACTTATTTAGTTTTCAATTTGCTTTTATTTATTCTCTTCAATTTCGAATTCTAACTTACAATTAAAATAAAAACATAAATATTTTTCTTTTCTTTTAATTAATATTCGAATACTCCCTCTCTCTCATCTCTTTCTATTTATTTTATTTATTCACTAACACTTCTCTTCTACTCATCTAATAATTCGAACCATCTCTCTCTCTCTCTCTCTGTGTTCGAATTTCTTCTTCTTCCTTCTTCATTCTATTCTTCTTTTCCTCTGACACATAAAGGAATCTCTATACTGTGAAATAGAGGATTCTTCTTCTTTTCTGTTCTCTTCTTTTTCATATGAGCAAGAACAGGGATAAAGACATTCTTGTTGAAGCTGATCCTGAACCTGAAAGGACTCTGAAGAGCTAAGAGAAGCTAAAGCACAACACTCCGGAGTGGACCTTATAGAAAATTTCAAAAAAGAAGCAGACATGGCAGCCAAACCCAATAACAATGGTGGAGATGCAAGGAAGATGCTTGGTGACTTTACTACACCAACTTCCGACTTCTATGGAAGAAGCATCTCAATTCCTGCAATTGGAACAAACAACTTTGAGCTTAAGCCTCAATTGGTTTCTCTAATGCAGCAGAATTACAAGTTTTATGGACTTCTATTGGAATATCCTCATCAGTTCTTAGCTGAATTCTTGCAAATCTGTGACACTGTTAAGACCAATGGGGTTAATCCCGAGGTCTACAAACTTATGCTTTTCCCCTTTGCTGTAAGAGATAGAGCTAGGATATGGTTGGACTCACAACCTAAAGAAAGCCTGAACTCTTGGGAAAAGTTAGTCAATACTTTCTTGGCCAAATTCTTTTTACCTCAAAAGATGAGCAAGCTTAGAGTGGAAGTCCAAACCTTCAGATAGAAGGAAGGTGAATCCCTCTATGAAGCTTGGGAAAGATACAAGCAATTGATCAGAAGGTGTCCTTCTGACATGCTTTCAAAATGGAGCATCTTATGTATATTCTATGATGGTCTGTCTAAATTGTCCAAGATGTCATTGGACCACTCTGTTGGTGGATCTCTTCATATGAAGAAAACCCCTGCAGAAGCCCAGGAACTCATTGAAATGGTTGCAAATAACCAGTTCATGTATACTTCTGAAAGAAATCCTGTGAATAATGGGATGACTTAAAAGAAAGGAGTTCTTGAGATTGATACTCTGAATGCCACATTGGCTCAGAATAAAATATTGACTCAGCAAGTCAATATGATTTCTCAGAATCTGACTGGAATGCAAACTGCATCCTGTAGTACTAAAGAAGCTTCCTCTGAAGAAGAAGCTTATGATCCTGAGAATCCTACAATGGAAGAGGTGAATTACATGGGAGAATCCTATGGAAACACCTATAATCCTTCATGGAGGAATCATCCTAATTTCTCATGGAAGGATAAGCAGAAGCCTAATCAAGGCTTCAATAATAATAATGGTGGGAGAAATAAGTTTAGCAATAGCAAGCCTTTTCCATAATCTTCTCAGCAACAGACAGAGAATTCTAAGCAGAGCCTCTCTGACTTAGCAACCATAGTCTCTGATCTATCTAAGACCACTCTCAGTTTCATGACTGAAACAAGGTCCTCCATCAGAAATTTGGAGGCACAGGTGGGTCAGCTGAGTAAAAGAGTTACTGAAATCCCTCCTAGTACTCTCTCAAGCAATACAGAAGAGAATCCAAAGAGAGAGTGCAAGGCCATCAATATATCTAAAGTGGCCGAACCTATAGAGGAGGAAGAGGCAGTGATTTCCAGTGAGGAGGACCTCAATGGACGTCCACTGACCACTAAGGAGTTCCCTAATGAGGAACCAAAGGAATCCGAGGCTCATACAGAGACCATAGAGATTCCACTGAACTTACAGTTGTCATTCATGAGCTCTGATAAGTATTTTTCCTCTGAAGAGGATGAAGATATTGTTGAAGAGCAAGTTTCTCGGTATCTAGGAGCAATCATGAAGCCGAATGCCGAGTTATTTGGTAATGAGACTTGGGAGGATGAACCTCCATTACTTATCAATGAACTGAATACCTTGGTTCAACAGAAATTACCTCAGAAGAAACCAGATCCCGGAAAGTTCTTAATACCTTCTACCATAGGCACCATGATCTTTGAGAAGGCTCTGTGTGACATGGGGTCAGGAATAAACCTCATGCCACTCTCTATAATGGAGAAACTAGGGATCTTTGAGGATCTTTGAGGTACAAGCTGCAAGAATCTCACTAGAGATGGCAGATAATCAATGAAATAGGCTTATGGACTTGTAGAGGATGTCTTAGTGAAGGTTGAAAGCTTGTACATCCTTGCTGATTTCATAATCCTAGACACTGGGAAGGATGAGGATGAATCCATTATCCTTGGAAGACCCTTCCTAGCCACAGCAAGAGCTGTGATTGATGTGGAGAGAGGAGAGTTAGTCCTTTAATTGAATGAGGACTACCTTGTGTTTAAGGCTCAAGGATCTTCTTCTATATCCATGGAGAGGAAGCATGAAAAGTTTCTCTCAATACAGAGTCAAACAGAGCCCCCACACTTAACTTCTAAGTTTGGAGTTGGGAGGCCACCATTAAGCTCTGAGTCTCTGTGAAGCTCTCTAAGAGCTCACTGTCAAGCTATTGACATTAAAGAAGCGCTTATTGGGAGGCAACCAATGTTATTTAATTATATTTATTTTTATAGACATTTGTTTTCCATTGTCATGTTATGTTTTCTTTAGGTAGATGATCATGTAGAGTCACAAAAACAGCTATAGAATTAAAGTGGAATAAAAAAATAGCACAAAAATAGCATACCCTGGAGGACAAGCTTATTGGCGTTTAAACGCCAGTAAGGATAGCAGAATGGGCGTTTAACGCCCAGTCTGGCATCATTCTGGGCGTTAAACACTAGAATTAGCAGACAGACTGGCGTTTAACGCCAGAAAAGGGTGTCTGGCTGTCTGGCTGCATTAAACGCTAGAATTGGTAGACAGACTGGCGTTTAACACCAGAAAAGGGCATCAGCCTGGCGTTTAATGTCAGAAAAGGTAGCAGAGATGGCGTTAAACGCCAGAAATGGCACACAGAGGGCGTTTAAACGCTAGAAAGGTGCAAGGACCAGAATTCCTTGACACCTCAGGATCTGTGGACCCCACAGGATCCCCATCTACCCCACCTCTCCTTCTCTCCTCTTCACACCTTTCCATAATACTCTTCCCTAAACACCATTCACCTATCAAATCCTACTCTCTTGCCCACAAACCCATCACTAAAAAGAGGATGGAGCAAACAAGAGAGCCCACTCATGGACCTCAACAAGATCATGAGGAAATCCCTCATCAAGAAATCCCTGAGATGCCTCAAGGGATGCATTTCCCTCCACACAACTATTGGGAGCAACTCAACACCTCTTTAGGAGAATTGAGTTTCAATACGGAGCAACTAAGAGTGGAGAACCAAGAGCACTCCATCATCCTCCATGAAACCAGAGAGGACCAAAAGGCCATGAGAGAGGAGCAACAATGGCAAGGAAGAGACATAGAGGAGCCCAAGCACTCCATAGGATCTTCAAGAGGAAGAACTAGCCGCCGTCAATAAGGTGGACCCGTTCTTTAATTTTCTTATTCTTATTTTTCTGTTTTTCATTTTTATGCTTTATGTTTTGACTATGTTTGTGTCTTCATTACATGATCATTAGTGTTTAGTGTCTATGTCTTAAAGCTATGAATGTTCCATGAATCTTTCACCCTTCTTAAATGAAAAATATTTTCTGAAAAAAAAAAAGAAAAAGAAGTACATGAATTTCCAATTCTATCTTGAAATTAGTTTAATTATCTTGATGTGGTGGCAATACTTTTTGTTTTCTAAATGAATGCTTGAATAGTGCATATTTTTTATAGTGAAGTTTATAAATGTTAAAATTGTTGGCTCTTGAAAGAATAATGAAAAGGAGAAATGTTATTAATAATCTAAAAAATCATAAAATTGATTCTTAAAGCAAGAAAAAGCAGTGAAGAACACAAAACTTGCGAAAAAAAGGGGCGAAAAAAATAAAGAAAAAGAAAAAGCAAGCAGAAAAAGCCAATAGCTCTTTAAACCAAAAGGTAAGAGCAAAAAGCCAATAACCCTTTAAACTAAAAGGCAAGGGTAAAAAGGATCCAAGGCTTCGAGCATTAATGGATAGGAGGCCCCAAAGGAATAAAATCCTGGCCTAAGCGGCTAAATCAAGTTGTCCCTAACCATGTGCTTGTGGCGTGAAGGTGTCAAGTGAAAAGCTTGAGACTGAGCGGTTAAAGTCATGGTCCAAAGCAAAAAGAGTGTGCTTAAGAACTCTAGGCACCTCTAACTGGGGACTCAAGCAAAGCTGAGTCACAATCTGAAAAGGTTCACCCAGTTATGTGTCTGTGGCATTTATGTATCCGGTGGTAATACTGGAAAACAAAATGCTTAGGGTCACGGCCAAGACTCACAAAGTAGCTGTGTTCAAGAATCAACATACTGAACTAGGAGAATCAATAACACTATCTGAATTCTGAGTTCCCCTGGATGCCAATCATTCTGAACTTCAAAGGATAAAGTGAGATGCCAAAACTATTCAGAAGCAAAAAGAACCTAGTCCCGCTCATCTAATTGGAACTAAGCTTCATTGATATTTTTGAAATTTATTGTATTTTCTCTTCTTTTTATCCTATTTTGTTTTTGGTTGCTTGGGGACAAGCAAAAATTTAAGTTTGGTGTTGTGATGAGCGGATAATTTATACCCTTTTTGGCATTATTTTTACATAGTTTTTAGTATGTTTTAGTTATTTTTTATTATATTTTTATTTGTTTTTATGAAAAAATCACATTTTTGGACTTTACTATAAGTTTGTGTATTTTTCTGTAATTTCAGGTATTTTCTGGCTGAAATTGAGGGATGATGAGCGGATAATTTATACGCTTTTTGACATTGTTTTTAGTATGTTTTTAGTAGGATCTAGTTACTTTTAGGGATGTTTTCATTAGTTTTTATGTTAAATTCACATTTCTGGACTTTACTATGAGTTTGTGTGTTTTTCTGTGATTTCAGGTATTTTCTGGCTGAAATTGAGAGACTTGAGCAAAAGTCAGATTCAGAGGTTGAAGAAGGACTGCTGAGGCTGTTGGATTCTGACCTCCCTATACTCAAAATGGATTTTCTGGAGCTACAGAACTCAAAATGGCGCGCTTCCATTTGCGTTGGAAAGTAGACATTCAGGGCTTTGCAGAAATATATAATAGTCTATACTTTGGCCAAGTTTAGATGACGCAAACTGGCGTTCAACGCCAGTTCTCTGCCCAATTCTGGCGTCCAGCGCCAGAAAAGGATCCAAAACCAGAGTTGAACGCCCAAACTGGCACAAAAGCTGGCGTTCAACTCCAAGGAGGACCTCTACACGTGCAACACTCAAAGCTCAGCCCAAGCACACACCAAGTGGGCCCCGGAAGTGGATTTATGCATCAATTAGTTACTTATGTAAACCCTAGTAGCTAGTTTATTATAAATAGGACATTTCACTATTGTATTTGACATCTTTTGATCATCTTAGGATCTTAGGATCATCTTTGGACACCAGGTTCTTAGATCAGAGGGGCTGGCCATTCGGCCATGCCTGGACCTTTCACTTATGTATTTTTAACGGTAGAGTTTCTACACTCCATAGATTAAGGTGTGGAGCTCTGCTGTTCCTCAAAGATTAATGCAAAGTACTATTGTTTTCTATTCAATTCATCTTATTTCGATTCTAAGATATTCATTCGCACTTCAACCTGAATATGATGAACGTGACAATCATCATCATTCCCTATGAACACGTGTCTGACAACCACTTCCGTTCTACATTAGAATTGAATGAGTATCTCTTAGATCTCTTAATCAGAATCTTCGTGGTGTAAGCTAGAATGATGGCGGCATTTAAGAGAATCCGGAAGGTCTAAACCTTGTCGGTGGTATTCCGAGTAGGATTCAATGATTGGATGACTGTGACGAGCTTCAAACTCGCGAGTGCTGGGCGTTAGTGACAGACGCAAAAGGATAGTAAATCCTATTCCAGCATGATCGAGAACCGACAGATGAATAGCCGTGCCGTGACAGGGTGCGTTGATCATTTTCACTGAGAGGATAAGGTGAAACCATTGACAAGGGTGATGCCTCCAGGCGATTAGCCGTGCCGTGACAGGGCATTTGGATCATTTTCCCGAGAGAAGACCGAAAGTAGCCATTGACAATGGTGATGTATCACATAAAGCCAGCCATGGAAAGGAGTAAGACTGATTGGATGAAGGCAGCAGGAAAGCAAAGGTTCAGAGGAACGAAAAGCATCTCTATTCGCTTATCTGAAATTCTCACCAATGAATTACATAAGTATTTCTATCCTTTATTATTTATCTTTTAATTATCTAATCCAATCACATTTAACCCTACCTGATTGAGATTTGCAAGGTGACCATAGCATGCTTCATACCAATAATCTCCGTGGGATTCGACCCTTACTCACGTAAGGTATTACTTGGACGACCCAGTGCACTTGCTGGTTAGTTGTGCGAAGTTGTGAACCATGGTATTGGCATCATATTTTTGGCGCCATTACCAGGGAAAGAAAGAGCGATGAATTTTACATAATCAAAGTGTAATCACAATTTCTGCGCACCAAGGGACCTAAGCAAAAGTCTGATTCAGAGGCTGAGAAAGGACTGCAGATGCTGTTGGATTCTGACCCTCCTACACGCGAAGTGGATTTTCTGTAGCTACAGAAGCCCAATTGGCGCGCTCTTAATAGCGTTGGAAATTAGACATCTTGGGCTTTCCAGCAATGTATAATAGTCCATACTTTGCCCGAGATTTGATGGCCCAAACTGGCATTTAAACACCAGCCAGAGACCCTTTTCTGGCGTAAAACGCCAGAACTAGCACCAGAACTGGAGTTAAACGCCCATACTGGCATCCAAGCTGGCGTTTAACTCTATAAAAGGCCTATGCAAGGTAAAGCTCAATGCTCAGCCCAAGCACACACTAACTGGGCCCTGGAAGTGGATTTCTGCACTATCTGCACTTAGTTACTTATTTTCTGTAATCCCTAGTAACTAGTTTTAGTATAAATAGCACTTTTACTATTGTATTCGTAGATTTGGAACACATCTTATGCCATATTTCACATTTGCAGGCTGGCCACACGGCCATGCCTAGACCTTGTTCTCTTATGTATTTTCTACGGTGGAGTTTCTACACCTCAGATTAAGGTGCGGAGCTCTACTATTCTTCATGAATTAATGCAAGTACTATTGTTTCTCATTCAACTCATGCTTACTTCTTCTTCAAGATATACTCTTGTACTTAATTCAGTTAAGTCAAAATGAAGGGGTGATCCGTGACAATCACCCACTATCTTGATTACTCGCTTAGCCAAGATCCGCGTGCCTGACAACCACAAGCGGTCTACATGATGTTCAACGTAGTCATTGGACGATAGCCAGAGTATAGTCTCTTGGGTCTCTAATTCACGGACCGAGTCCGTGAGATTAGAACCTTCGTGGTATAGGCTAGAATCAATTGGTAGCATTCCTGAGATCCGGAAAGTCTAAACCTTGTCTGTGGTATTCCGAGTAGGATCTGGGAAGGGATGACTGTGACAAGCTTCAAAGTCACAAATGTTAGACGCAGTGACAGTGTGCAAGAGGATAGAGAGATCCTATTTCGACGCTAGTGAGAACCGACAAATGATTAGCCGTGTGGTAGCTGTTCTTGGTATTTTTCATCCGAGACGAGAAATCCAACAGTTGATTAGCCGTGCAGAAACCGTACCTGGTATTTTTCATCTGAGAGGATCGTACAGCTTGGCATGAAAGGAAGCTGATGGGATATTTTGGTGGAAAAATGAATTTCTCCCAAAACACACAAATCTAACCGGCAAGTGCACCGGGTCGCATCAAGTAATAATAACTCACGGGAGTGAGGTCGATCCCACAGGGATTGAAGGATTGAGCAATTTTAGCTTAGTGGGTAATTTAGTCAAGCGAATCAAGTTTTGGTTGGGTGATTTGTGATTTGCAGAATGTAAATTGCATGAAATTAAAGAGAGCAGGAAATTAAATTGCTGAATCTTAAAGAACAAGAAATTAAATGGCAGAAACTTAGAGTGCAAGAAATGTAAATTGCGGAATCCTAAAGTGCAAGAAATGTAAATGGCTCGAAATGTAAATGGGATTGGGAGTTGGATTTGCAGAAATTAAACAAAGAAAAGTAACTTGCATCAAACAAAAGAGTAAAAGAAGGTTTGGGTTGAATCGGATCTTGAAGCAGTAAAGTAAATGAACATTAAAAGCAAGAAACAAAATGTAAATTGGGAATTCAGATCTCAGGACCGAGAGACTAGAAAACCAAGTCTAGATCTCAATGCCTTCCTAGAACCAACCAGAACAATTGCAAAGGAAATTGTAAATTGCAAAGAAAGTAGATGAGAAGCAAGTAACAGAAACGGAAATTCAATTGCAGTAAATAAAGCAGAGAGATCCAAGGATGAGATTGAAACAGAATTTCCTCAATTCTCCAACCCAAAATCCAAGACAATTGCAATTGAAATTGAAAGCAATAAAACTAAGAGGAAGAGAGTGGAATTCTCCTTCCCCGAAACTAAGAAATTAAAGATCACTCAATATCCAAAGCTCTCTGAAAACTATTATGAAAACTCCAAAAAGGAAAGCTCCAGAAAAAGCTCCCCGAAGAACTTGAATTCTATCCTATTTATACACTTTCTTCAAATGATCTTCAAGCCTTGAGTTGGGCCTTTGCTCTTGGTGAAATTGGGTTGAAAGAGGCCTTGGTTGATTGCTCTTGGAGTTTGAAGAGGAACCAAAATGAACCAATTGAACCGGGTTGAAGTTTTGCAAAAGTTGGACCAAAAGTTGGAGCAAAAGTTAGGGTCTAACTTTTGGTCCAACTTTTCATATCAGCCAACATAACTTGCTGATACTCACGTTGGTGCAAAAGTTAGGGGTCTAACTTTTGCACCAACGTTAGCCTTCCTTGGTGCACTTGTGGCGCCAACGTTAGCCCAAAAGTTAGGGGCTAATGTTGGCGCAAACTTTTGCTCCTCCCCTTGTAGTTTTCATGTGCCAACGTTAGCCTCAAAGTTAGGGGCTAACGTTGGCGCAAACTTTTGGTGCCCAGGGAGTGTTTTTCTCATGCCAACGTTAGCCTCAAAGTTAGGGGCTAACGTTGGCGCAAACTTTTGGTGCCCAGGGGTGAATTTCATGTGCCAACGTTAGCCCAAAAGTTAGGGGCTAACGTTGGCGCAAACTTTTGGTTCCCAGGGATTGATTTTCAAGTTCCAACGTTAGCCCAAAAGTTAGGGGCTAACGTTGGGGCTAACTTTTCACCCAAAAGTTTGTGCAAAAGTTTGAGGCTAACTTTAGGTCCAGCTTTTTGCTTCCTGGTTCAATTTCACTTATTCCATTGTCCTCTCTTTACTCCTAGCTATTCCTTCTTGCTTCAACCTTTCTCCAAGCTTTCTTCACCTATCATTAATCAACCAAACACATCAAAGCTATGCTCATAATCATGAGATATTCACTCTATCATAATATGCGACAATTATAGCATAAAACCTCATGAAATGGCATGAATTCATACATGGTTGATTAAATCAAAGGAAGCATGAAAATTTACCCATATTAGCTTACTTGTAGCTCACGAAAGTGCACAATTCAAGTGAAAACTAAAGAAAAGGGCTAGTGAAACTAGGCTAAGATGACTTGTCATCACAACACCAAACTTAAAGCTTGCTTGTCCTCAAGCAAGAAATGAATTATGCTCAAAGGTTCTTTCAATTAAGATGGATTGAAGAATAGCTTGTAATGTCCAGTGAGTGAAGTGATCAAGTAAAGTGGGGTGAACTCTAAATCATGTGCTCTTGCAAGGGCTTCAATGCTCACTAGTCCTCACATATTGGGAGTCTTAGGTCTTAGGATTTTCATCCAAATGGTATCATGGAGATCTTTTTATATGTAGTCACCTTGAAGCAGCTTATAGTTTCTGTGCTTTGGCCTCGACTCTAAGTATCATGTCTCAAAGCGGATCTTTAAATAAGCTTTCAATCAATACTCCTAAACCAGTTGGTTTTAAGGTATTAGGTGTTAAAGCACCCCTAAGGATTTACTTGCTCAAGCCTCTTTCTTTGACACAACTCAACCACAAGCATTTTACTAGGCTAACAACTCTTTGAGTCATTGTTTCTTTCTTTCTTTTTCTGCCTAGTAATTGATGCTCAGAGCCTTGGGCTATGTTCTTTTTGCTTTTGTATTTTCCTTATTTTCTTTTGTTTTGTTTGCTGCTTCTTGGATCAATAGATTTTTGAGAATCTCTACAATACTTCTTTGAACTTCATGTCCCGCCTATGAGCTCCCATGCAAGTTTTCACAAGCATGCAACCTCAATACATAATCATACAACTAGAACCACCACTTCTCCTAATCTTTTGCTTGCCTCAAAATTGTTTAATTCCTCAATCCTTCTTTTCAAAGAACTTTCATGTGATGCATTTTTGAACATTGAGTGCAAACAAGTTTTGAAGAGAAAAATGTTGTGAATGATCAAGCATCTTTGCTTATTGAATTACAGAAAAACTATGCTATGCAGATAGATAATCAGGGAAACTAAACCACTCTCAATCATAGCAGTGTTTGATGTAAGATAATCACTTAACGATACAACCTTTTGGAGTTCGCTTGCTTCACTCCTCATCATCATCATCACTGATCCACACATTCCTCTTTCATCTCTTTGGTTGATGATGTTTAATCCTTCCAAAAGTTTGTATGGTATCCTACAGTGATATTGAAAGTTGCTTGTTCCCCAAGCACTTGAAACAATGGTTAGTCTGGCTGATTTATTTATGGGCTTTTGAACTTACTTTGGTGTGAGAACACCAAACTTAGTACCTTGCCAATGGGTTTCATGCATCAAATTAACCATGTGTAATAACTTTTTTTTTCTTTTCTTCTTCTTTTTCAAAAGCAATAAAACTGAAAACTAGGAAACAACAGAATAGTTACTAGTTCATCCAACATGCTTGAAGCCAGCATTATGCAGAAAGTGAGAATGTGTTTTGTGATGGGATTTTGGTGGAACACCAAACTTAGAATCCTTCATTCTCCCTTAGATTATTTTGGTGTGCAACACCAAACTTAGCTTCTTGTAATATAGATAAAACTAATTAACCTTTTTATTGAAATAGATATGAAAAGATAGTTACCTCCGGTTGGGTTGCCTCCCAACAAGCGCTCTTTTATTGTCACTAGCTTGACATCTTGCTCTTTGATTATGGAGGCTGGAAATCATAATGCCTCAGTTTTTCTCCTCTTGCTGCAGGATTCCTTTCCTCCATGACCTGCACAGTTACAAACAATTCAAGTGATGATTGAATATTTTCAAGCTCAGAATGTGATTTAGAAGGTTAGCTGGCACAAAGTATCAAACAGTTGATGGACTTGGGAGATTAGTGGCAGAAATTGCTTTTCTTGTGTAAGCAAGAGCATTGCATAGAGCCAGAAATTTCCAGGAAAATTTCACTTTGTTGCTAAAGCGAAGTTTCAGTTATCTCAGGCAAAAATTCAAACAGTTAGTGTGTCAGTCAAAAATTAAAGAAAAAGTGCTTGATCTAAATTGCCACCTCACTTAATCATTGTCAATCTAATCAATCCCCGGCAACGGCGCCAAAAACTTGATGAGTATTTTGGTGGAAAAATGAATTTCTCCCAAAACACACAAATCTAACCGGCAAGTGCACCGGGTCGCATCAAGTAGTAATAACTCACTTAGAGTGAGGTCGATCCCACAGGGATTGATGGATCAAGCAACTTTAGTGGGTGATTAGTTTAGTCAAGCTAACATTGAGTGAATTGTGTGAAGTTGAGCAACAGAATGTAAAAATTGCAGGGAAATTAAAGTTGCAGAATGTAAATGGGCAGAAGCTTAAAGAGCAAGAAATGTAAATTGCAGAAACTTAAATAGCAAGAAATATAAATTGCATGAAATGTAAAGGGGAGAGGGTGCTGGAAATTAAAGAGAGCAATAGATCAAAGCGTAGAGGAAATTTAACTTGCAGGAAAGAAAAGTGTAGCAAAGACTTGTAGAAACTGAGATTTCAGAAAACTGAATTCAAAATTTGAAAATGATAATTGCAGAAAAGTGTATCAAAGGGGACTTTCTATTCTACCCTACTCCTAATGCTCGAGTTGAGCCAGCCCCCTCACAAATATGAAAATGATGCCTTATATAGGCTTTACAAAATGGAAATGAAAACGAAATTAAAAACAAATTACAATTAAATGAAACTCCTATTGTATCTATTTCTTGTGCCTTTGAGTAATGATCATGGACCCTTGCTCTTGATGGAATTGGGTTGATAGAGGCCTTGGTTGATTGCTCTTGGAGTTTGAGGAGGAACCGAAGTGAACCAAATGAACCGGGTTGGAGTTTTGCAAAAGTTGGAGTAAAAGTTGGAGCAAAAGTTAGGGTCTAACTTTTGGTCCAACTTTTCATATCAGCCCCCATATTTTGCTGCTATCCACGTTGGGGCAAAAGTTAGGGGTCTAACTTTTGCTCCAACGTTGGCCTCCCTTATGCACATTTATGGTGCCAACTTTGTCCTCTTGTCATGTTGCCAATTTTATGCCCAATATAGACTATCATATATGGTTGCAAAGCTCTGAATGTCAGCTTTCTAACCCACTTGGAATCACTTCAATTGGATATCTACAACTCAAGTTATGATCATTTGAAGAGGGCATGGTCGCTGGCTTTAGTGTGCAGCGTTTGAGGTAACGTTTGCCTCAAACGTTGGCGAAAACGCCAGTTCTGGAGGCTCAAACGTATTGTCCACCCCATACTATTATACATTGTTGGAAAACCCTGAATGTCTACTTTCCATTGTTGTTGGAAGCGCATCAATTGGAGCTCTACAGCTCGAGTTATACTCCGTTGAAGGTGCAGAGGTCAGTTGGCCTCACTGCAGGTTGCCACCATGTTCGTTTATGCACATTGCGGGGCAGTTTTCTCCCTCAATTTTAGTATCCACCATGCAGTGCCATATATTCTTGGAAAGCTCTTGATTCCTACTTTCCAATGCTTCTTGAATCACCTCATTTGGAGATCTGTAGCTCAAGTTATTCTTATTGGAAGTATACCCCTTCAAGCTGTTGTGGTGTGTGGCGCCAACGTTAGCCCAAAAGTTAGAGGCTAACGTTGGCGCAAACTTTTTGCTCCCAGGGTGTGTTTTTCATGCGCCAACGTTAGCCAAAAAGTTAGGGGCTAACATTGGCGCAAACTTTTGGTGCCCAGGGAGTAACTTTCATGTGCCAACGTTAGCCCAAAAGTTAGGGGCTAACGTTGGGGCTAACTTTTCACCCAAAAGTTTGTGCAAAAGTTTGAGGCTAACTTTTCGTCCAACTTTTTGCTTCCTGGTTCATTTTCACTTATTCCATTTTCCTCTCTTTACTCCTAGCCATTCCTTCTTGCTTCAACCTTTCTCCAAGCTTTCTTCACCTATCATTAATCAACCAAACACATCAAAGCTATGCTCAAAATCATGAGATATTCATTCTTTCATAATATGTGATAATTATAGCATAAAACCTCATGAAATAGCATGAATTCACACATGGTTGATTAAATTAAAGGAAACATGAAAATCTACCCAATTGGCTTGCTTATGGCTCAAGAAAGTGCATAAAATCTATTGAAAACAAATGAAAAAGCATAGAAAAACATGACATGTTGGCATGTCATCACAACACCAAACTTAAACCTTGCTTGTCCCCAAGCAAGAAAAGAATCATGCAATAAAGATTGACAATCCAAGGCAAGAAGAATAGCAACTCAATGTTCGTGGTAAGCTAGATTTCTAAGCATGCTACAATCACAAAAGAAATGTAAATGATTGATGCTTCCATCTAGCTCAATTTATGAAATCTTTTTCTTATATTTCTTCCTTGAAACAAGTTTTTGATTTTTTTATTAGCTTCTCCTTTTGGGTGCTTTGCCCCATGAGTTGATAACAAAGCTACGACTTCTAAATGCTTTGTTTTCAAGTATTACCACTTGATACATAAGCACCACAAGCATTTGATTAGAGGACTTCATTAAGCTCATTTTTCTTTTCTTTTCTTGACTCTCTAATCATTGATGCTCAGAGCCTTGAGCTTTGAGGGAGTGCTTTTGCACTTTGAGCCTAACCTTGACTTCTAAGTGTTTTGTTTTCAAGCATTTGGCTTGATACATAAACACCACAAGTACTTAACAAATAAATTGCCATTGGTACTCAGAGCCTTCAGCTTTCTCATTTTTTCCCTTTTTCTTTTCTTGCTTTAATTGTATTTGCCTCTTCAAGGTTTTCATGATTTTCAAAAGATTTCACAAAATGTCCTAGATGAAAACTTCAATTAAATAAAATCCAATGCAATTGAGCAACAATTAATCATACTAGCTTTCCAATACTTGTATGCACATGCTAAACTCTTCTTTAATTCCTTGTTCGTTTATGATCATGATACTTTGTTGCTTTTGAATTCACAAAACTCAAGTTGGTAATCATAATGACATAGCACCATGTTGCAATTTAGAAATCAAACTATGCCTTTTCATACACACATGCATACAGAGAAGATAAAGACAATCATGCAGTTTATAGTGCTTGAAACAAATGAGAGGGAAAGGAACTTTACAACCTTGTAGTTCATCTTCTCTATTGTTGTCATTTTCCTCCCATTTTCCTCCTTCCCATACCAAACTCAGAATGCTTGCTCATCCTCAAGCAACTATTGGAACCGTGGCTATGGGGCTAAGATGGATCATGAATGTCTTACACAAGGAATGTTAGTAGTACATGTGTTTCAAGCAAGCAAAATTAAAGATAATAATCAAGGCACAAGAGACAGAGACATTGTGATTGCAAACTTAAGAAGGTGAGCATAATACTTTGCATAAAGAATAAGTGACACACCAAACTTAGTGTGACACTTTAACTTGGAATTAATGCAAGTATCTTGTAAGAATTGGAACCAAATTTTGTTGCATAGCAACACCAAACTTAGAATGCAACCATATGTCAATTTATTTGAATTAAAACTAGACGAAAGAAACTGTTATGTGTTAAATACAATCACTAAATGAAGAGTCTGTTATGAATAAGGATGTCTTTGTGATGTATTAACAAAAACAGTTAATGAAGGAAAGCATTAAAAACAAGTAGATAAGTGAAACAAAGAGAAAACAAAAATTATCCAACTAAGAAGAAAAATAACACTGTAAAAGGCAATATGATTATGCAGACAAGTGATGTTGCTGGATTGATTTGCATAGAAAAATAGGTGGCACACCAAACTTAGAATCTTGGTGTGTCACTTTCATGTAAAATTGATGCAATCATCCATGAAGATGGAAAACAGTTTGTTGCAGGGCAACACCAAACTTAGAATGTAACCATATGCCAATTTATTGAAATTTAAACAAAGCAAGGAAAAGAAATGTACCTACTGTCTATCTGTTCCTTACTTTCTTCCTCTTCTTCCAATTTGTTAAGAGGAATGACTTCAAGAGAGGAAAAGATTCAGCTATTGCCCCCTGTCTTGGTTTCCTCTCAGCAAGCTTTCTGTTGTACATGGCTTGATTGAGCTTGCTTGCTATTGGTCCAGGGGTTGGATTGCTTGTGGTTGACCTCCTCTTGAATGTTGTCCTTGGTAGTTTGGTCACAATCCTCTTCTTGGTGCTTTTGTCAATTGCCTTCACTTCTTTGAATCCAAGTCTTGGTGGTTGTGTGATTGTTGGAGTTTTGTATTCATCCAGAGCCTTTTGTATTGGTGGTTCCATGAACTCCTCCTTTATGTACTTCTCTGCCTCACTTGAGTTTGGAATGACTTCACTTTCTTGCTCCTCCACTTCCTCTTTTACACCCAACATTTGTTTTAATAGCTCTATCATGGGAGAGGTTTGTCGATCTTCCCAACATTTCTTCATCTCCTCGTCATACCTTTCAATCATGGATTCAGGTGTTGAGGCATTTTGGTCCAGGGAGGTTTGTGAGAGTTGTGAGTCTTCATGTTCTCTTGTCATCTCAAGTGAAGTTTCAGGTTCAACCACCTCATTCTTTATTGAAAGTTCATTTGATGCAGTGGCCTCCTTATCTTGCTCTTCCACTTTCTCCTTCATATCCATCAATTGGCCTTCATTTTTCTTGCTCAGTGGTTCTAAGCTCCTCCTTATTTTCTCTACTTCTCCATTCATATTTTTGAAGAAAGCTTCTTGCCTTTTCTCGAATATTTGTGCTTCTTTCGCATATTTTTCAAGCATGGTCTCAATCTTTGAGAGGCTCGAGTGGTCCATGTAAGTTTGTGTGGGTGGTGAGTTTTGAAAGGGGCTTTCGGTTGAAATATGGTCAAGTGATAATATCTTCGGATGAATATCATATGAAGCACTAGAATTCCCTTCCCAGCCACCATTAGAATCATGACTTGCATCATTTTGTGGTAGAGGGAAATATCCCATATGATTTTCTTTCTCATCTTGTGGTTCTGAAGCAAATCTCCATGAATTGGAGTGCTCAGAATGTGTATTCTCTTGGTGATATTCCCAGCCACCATTAGAGATTGGTGATGATGGGTAATATCCCATAAAATTTGTTTGATCATAAGATGAGTTGAACTCCATTTGAATTTTGTAAAACACAACACCAAGGAGAATTGAAATTCATATCTCAGAGATGAATTTCTTAGTGAGGCAAACTCAAACACCTTGGTTTCAACTTAGAGCAGAGAACAAAAACAAAGAAAATACTTAATCTAGACTTCTCACCCACTTAATCATTGTTGATCTAATCAATCCCCGGCAACGACGCCAAAAACTTGATGGGATATTTTGGTGGAAAAATGAATTTCTCCCAAAACACACAAATCTAACCGGCAAGTGCACCGGGTCGCATCAAGTAATAATAACTCACGGGAGTGAGGTCGATCCCACAGGGATTGAAGGATTGAGCAATTTTAGCTTAGTGGTTAATTTAGTCAAGCGAATCAAGTTTTGGTTGGGTGATTTGTGATTTGCAGAATGTAAATTGCATGAAATTAAAGAGAGCAGGAAATTAAATTGCTGAATCTTAAAGAACAAGAAATTAAATGGCAGAAACTTAGAGTGCAAGAAATGTAAATTGCGGAATCCTAAAGTGCAAGAAATGTAAATGGCTCGAAATGTAAATGGGATTGGGAGTTGGATTTGCAGAAATTAAACAAAGAAAAGTAACTTGCATCACACAAAAGAGTAAAAGAAGGTTTGGGTTGAATCGGATCTTGAAGCAGTAAAGTAAATGAACATTAAAAGCAAGAAACAAAATGTAAATTGGGAATTCAGATCTCAGGATCCAGAGACTAGAAAACCAAGTCTAGATCTCAATGCCTTCCTAGATCCAACCAGAACAATTGCAAAGGAAATTGTAAATTGCAAGGAAAGTAGATGAGAAGCAAGTAACAGAAACGGAAATTCAATTGCAGTAAATAAAGCAGAGAGATCCAAGGATGAGATTGAAACAGAATTTCTTCAATTCTCTAACCCAAAATCGAAGACAATTGCAATTGAAATTGAAAGCAATAAAACTAAGAGGAAGAGAGTGGAATTCTCCTTCCCCGAAACTAAGAAATTAAAGATCACTCAATATCCAAAGCTCTCTGAAAACTATTATGAAAACTCCAAAAAGGAAAGCTCCAGAAAAAGCTCCCCGAAGAACTTGAAATCTATCCTATTTATACACTTTCTTCAAATGATCTTCAAGCCTTGAGTTGGGCCTTTGCTCTTGGTGAAATTGGGTTGAAAGAGGCCTTGGTTGATTGCTCTTGGAGTTTGAAGAGGAACCAAAACAAACCAATTGAACCGGGTTGGAGTTTTGCAAAAGTTGGACCAAAAGTTGGAGCAAAAGTTAGGGTCTAACTTTTGGTCCAACTTTTCATATCAGCCAACATAACTTGCTGATACTCACGTTGGTGCAAAAGTTAGGGGTCTAACTTTTGCACCAACGTTAGCCTTCCTTGGTGCACTTGTGGCGCCAACGTTAACCCAAAAGTTAGGGGCTAACGTTGACGTAAACTTTTGCTCCTCCCCTTGTAGTTTTCATGTGCCAACGTTAGCCTCAAAGTTAGGGGCTAACGTTGGCGCAAACTTTTGGTGCCCAGGGGTGAATTTCATGTGCCAACGTTAGCCCAAAAGTTAGGAGCTAACGTTGGTGCAAACTTTTGGTTCCCAGGGATTGATTTTCAAGTTCCAACGTTAGCCCAAAAGTTAGGGGCTAACGTTGGGGCTAACTTTTCACCCAAAAGTTTGTGCAAAAGTTTGAGGCTAACTTTAGGTCCAGCTTTTTGCTTCCTGGTTCAATTTCACTTATTCCATTGTCCTCTCTTTACTCCTAGCTATTCCTTCTTGCTTCAACCTTTCTCCAAGCTTTCTTCACCTATCATTAATCAACCAAACACATCAAAGCTATGCTCATAATCATGAGATATTCACTCTATCATAATATGCGACAATTATAGCATAAAACCTCATGAAATGGCATGAATTCATACATGGTTGATTAAATCAAAGGAAGCATGAAAATTTACCCATATTAGCTTACTTGTAGCTCACGAAAGTGCACAATTCAAGTGAAAACTAAAGAAAAGGGCTAGTGAAACTAGGCTAAGATGACTTGTCATCAGAAGCACACATGATTGGATGAAGACAATAGGAAAGCAGAGGTTCAGAAGCAACAAAGCATCTCCAAACACTTATCTGAAATTCCCACCAATGAATTACATAAGTATCTTTATTTTAATTTACGTTTTATTTATCTTTCGATTATCAAAACTCATAACCAATTGAATCCACCTGACTAAGATTTACAAGATGACCATAGCTTGCTTCAAGCCGACAATCTCCATGGGATCGACCCTTACTCATGTAAGGTATTACTTGGACGACCCAGTGTACTTGCTGGTTAGTTGTGCGGAGTTGTGAAAAGTGTGATCACAATTCCGTGCACCACAAAGCTAGCCTCAAAGGTCACTTCGACTAAAGTAGGAAAAAAACAAAGCACAAAGGCAATCAAAAGAGGTCAGACAGCAGAGACTCCAACACTCTAATGATTCCTAGAAGTGCCAAAAAGCTGCAAGCAACCATATCATGAAGAAACAAAGCTACTATAATCAAGACTCAGAAGGCCACCCGAAAGTCGACCTCAAGAGTTCGAAAGCATTTGTTTTTCTAAATAGAGTTGCTAAAGAAAGCAACTAAAATATCCAAGTCAAAACAAACCACAAGTTACAGAAACTAGAGTTCAAAAGCCCACAGACCGGGCTGTACAAAATACATCAAAGAAAATTCATCAAGGGTCCAGGTTCTCCTCGGTAGCAGCATCCTGAGTCGATGAAGGAAGTATGATCCTCGTAGGAATTGCATCCACAGTTCCATCATCCCGATTCAAGATCTGGACATCAGGGTCGGACTCGGGCCAGCTGACCTCGGCAGTAGGAGTGGAGAAGTCAGAGCAGAGCCTTTGACAGGCGGCTCGGGAGGAGGACCTTCATCATCATCTTCATCCAGGGCAGGGATGATTTTACCATTCTCCACAATATTGTCCAAACTGAAAAGAGTCAGGTCGAGCTCGGGAGCTAGAACCCAGACTTGAGCCTTCAAGTTCTCATAGGCATCAGTCACAATGCCCATGAGATGGCCTTGAAGCTCAGTATAATTAGCTTGAATAGAGTCCACCCTCTCCCTGGCCTCCAACAGCTCGCCATAAGTACAGACATAGCTCTCCTTATGCTTCTGTGTCATCTCCTCAGCTAGATTTGCAGAAGCCACAGCCACAGTAGCCCGAGCCCTCTCATTATCCAAGTCAATCTCCAACGTGGCCACTTTGGCATCCAGCTCATCCTTCAACCCCTTGATCCTGTCTAATTTCGACTGGGCCTCCTCCATAAAAGCCTTCGTTGTATGAACTAGGACATCCTGAATAGTTCGGAACAAGGCTGCACCTATGTGTGCCATCTTAACACTACTCCGGGTGATGAAATCCAGGTGGTGAAGAATGGACACATCGTTCATCGGAAGTCAGCCATAAGGGACGATTTAGTTGTCAACAAACCCCACAACGTCAAAATCAAGAGCGTCAAGGTCAAAAGGTTCAATAGTCTTCTATCTTTTTAGAGGAGGGCCGGAAGTAGGAGAATCACCCTAAACCCTAAACCTCCTCGGACCAACAAAATAGATCTGAGGAGTAAGGATCACCCTCCTCGGACCAGAAGTGCTCGAGGTCGGCTTCTTAGGAAGGACCTGAGAAGATCCTTCCCCAGCAGCCCTGTCCGAGATATTTTGGGCAGCTGTAGCTTTCCTCACCTTTTTAAAGGCCTTTATGGAGTCTGAAGTCTTCGCCATTTCTGAAAAAACAAAAAGGAAGACGGAAAACTAACCCGAGTAGAGAGGAGACGATAAACTGATCAGGGATCGAAGCAAGCAAACTGGAACGACACTAGCAAGTCACCTCTCGAACAAAAGAAAAGGGAAGCACGAAGACGCATGAACAGAAGGGTAAAGACATAGTTACAGCAAGCAAGAGAAGAAGAAACTGAAAGCAAAGTCTTTTGGAAATTCAAAATGAAATGTAAAGAGGGAAACGGCAAAAAGAGGAGTTAATGGGCTTTAAAAACCCTCGCACATTTCCAAGAAGAAAACAAATGCAAAAACATACGTTGCAAATTAAAGGGAGTAAAGGAAGATGCTTCGCATTCAAAAACCCTCAGCGGAATCAACCAAAGTGCTCGAGCTCAGCTTCTCCAAGAAGGATTGAAGTCCTAAAAAAGGACTCGACCTCAAAAGGAAAGACTGCGCTCAAGCAGGGGCACTGTTAATGCCCCGGGTCGAGCTGTATGACCCGGGCTAGCTGAAGACAAGTCAATCGACCTCTTCAGGTCAGGATTACCCGACCTCTTCTCAAAGAATTCGTCCAAATCACCAGGAGAGCCCAAAAAGGGCCCAAACAGAGGAATATGACCCAAGTCCAAGGGCAGCCCAAGCCTAGCAAGATAAGGGCGGTTCCCTTAAAGATAGGATGACTTCACTCAAAAGATAAAGATAAGATAACTATCTTATCCCAAAAGAAGATCACTCCACACCATTATAAATACATTGGAGCACCTAGGTCTAACTCTTACTCTGATTCTACTAAAAACCTGCTTAAAACCCGTGCTAACTTAGGCATCAGAGTCTCTTGTAGGTACCACCACCCTCTGGTGACGAAAGATCAGTAGCACCACCAGGTCCAACAAGTCGGACACAACAGCTCCGGCCACCACCGCAGATCTCGTCCGAGATCGACCTACAGTTTTAGGTAACCCTCGGAACACTAACCACAACATGATAATTGCAAGGATCAATTTCATTAAATCATCCTCTAACTTAGTAAAGGAATGTCAAATGAGCTACATCAATCCAAGTCCATAAGTCCTAGCTCTCCACTAATTCAATTAGTGAGAACTAGAGTCAATGGCTACCAATCAATCAATTACTTGGACATTAGTAACTCAAGAATTCCTAAGTTACCATCCCAAGCCAAGGACATAAAATTCTACTCTAACATCCTTCCAAGCATTTTATCAAACACTTGGAAGGCATAAGATGAAAGCATAGAAAACTAACAAGGAAGATAAATCTAAACAACCAATTGCAAGCATCAATGACTAATAATTAAAGAGGATAACAATAACCATGGAAAATATAAATTGCATTGATATGGAAAAGGAATCTAACATCAAGATTTCACAAACCAAATAGGAAAATAAATAAGTCAACAAGAGAAGATAAGCTAAGATGCTAGAGTGATAGAGTGTAGAATAGAAACTAAAATAAAGTAAGATAGAAATTTGAATTTGAGAAGAACTAAACCTAAGAACCTAAGAACCTAAAACCTAGAGAGAGGATAGAGCCTCTATCTCTAAAAACTACATCTAAAACCTACAAAAATGTGAATGATTGTATGATGAATGAATTATTGATGCCTTTCTCCTTCAGTCCTTGGTCTCTTTAGCCTTTTTCCGCCAAAGATTGGCTTCAAAACTGGGCCAGAAGCCCCTCTAAAATCGCCAGGTGCGATTTCATTAAAGGAGTCAATGCGGGCATCGACGGGTACGTGTACAGCACGCGTACGCGTCCCTGGAGTATTACGCTATCCATGCATATGCATCTAATGCGCGCGCGTCCATGGATGCATCCCAAATCCTTGGCCTTTCATGATTTCTCCACTTTCCATGCTTTCTCTTCACTCTTTCGATCCATTCCTAGCCCTTTTCAATCTGAAATCACTAACAAACACATCAAGGCATCTAGTGGAATCAAAGGGATATTAAAATTATCAATTTAAGGGTCTAAAAGCATGTTTTCACACTTAAGCACAAATTAGGGGACAATCACAAAACCATGCTATTTCATTGAGTAAATGTGAGAAAAGGTTGACAAAATACTCTAAATTCAATACAAGATGAACCCTACAAATGGGGTTTATCAGTCATGATTATATGCATCAGTCAAGACAGAGACTGAATTTACCGCAATGAAAGCAGAACACTCTGGATAGAGTGTTAAAGTTGAATGCCAGCAAGGGTATCCCTGCTGGGCGTTCAACGCCCCTCAAGGGCAGCATTGCTGGCATTTGAACGCCAGCCAGGGAGCAGCCCTTGGATGTTCAAACGCCAATGCAGAGAAGAAGGAAATCTGGATTCCCTAGCCTCTCAGGACCAGCGGGTGATAATGCCCAAATGCATGGGTTTGGATTTTCCACACTAAAAAAGTAGAGTTTGTCCGTTGCAAGTATAGTCCAAACCCAACAATTGAACATCAATCAAATGTTAAATTCAAATTCAAAATAACCTAGAGTATTTAAACCTTCGGTCGTCTTCCCTAGGAGTTGCAATTGAGTGTACAATTATTGGCTATGGGAAGAAATGGGGATTGGATGATTGCAAGAGAGAACCAAGAAATGTAAATAGCAAGAAAGTAAATGATCATACAAGGAATTAAAAGGAAAGCAATTAAAGCAAAGAAAATAGAAATTAAATGGCTAAAAGAACTCTTGGCAAGAATTGGGTAATTAAGGATTCATATCCTAGTTGTGGACTACAAACATGGCAATTGTGTGAAATTAATCCCAATTAGTTAATCCTACTTGAGAATTAGTCAAAAGGGCATAATTGATCCCAATCTCTAAGTCTTAAGTCAACACTAGTGGGTCACTGATGTGCGGAAAACGATCCGACACAAAACTCACCGGCAAGTGCACCGGGTCGCATCAAGTAATAATAACTCACATGAGTGAGGTCGATCCCACAGGGATTGAAGGATTGAGCAATTTTAGTTTAGTGGTTGATTTAGTCAAGCGAATCAAGTGTTGGTTGAGTGATTTGTGATTAACAGAAATTAAATTGCATGAAAAGTAAAGGGAGAGGGGTAGATTGCAGAAAATTAAAGAGAACGGAAAATAAAAGTGCTGAATCTTAAAGAACAAGAAATTAAATTGGCAGAAACTTAGAATGCAAGAAATGTAAATTGCAGAATCTTAAAGTGCAAGGAATGTAAATGGCTTGAATTATAAAGGGGAGTGGGAATTGGATTTGCAGAAATTATACCAGGAAAAGTAAATTTGCGATGAACAGAAAAGTAAAGGATGGATTCAATTAAACCGGATCTCAAATGACAATGAAAATAAGCTTGGTGTAGAAATGAAACAAGGAAATTGAAATTTAAAGATGTAGATCTCAGGACTCAAGAGACTAGATAACCAAGTCTAGATCTCAATGCCTTCCTAGATCCAAATCCAGAATTTAATTGCAAGAACATTAAAGATGCAGCAGTAGGAGAAAAGAAATGGAATTGCAACTTCTCAATGATGCAGTAAATCAAACAGAAGAAAATCTCAAGGTGAGATTGAGACAGAATTTCCTCAATTCTCCAACCCAAGATTTAAAACAAGTGTAGATGAAATGTAAAACAAGAAAACTAAGAGGAAGAGAATTCAATTCTCCTTCCCCAAGACTCAGGATGTCCAAAGAGCTCAAAACCCAAAAGCTCTCAACTGTAAGTATTAAAAATTCTAAAAAGGAAGCTCTCTACTGCAAGTATTAAAAATTCTAAAAAGGAAGCTCCCCAAAAACTTCAAATCCTAAGCTATTTATACACTTTCTTCAAATGATCATTAAGCCTTGAATTGGGCCTTTAGCCTTGATGGAATTGGGTTGATAATAGCCTCTGTTGATTGCTCTTGGTGTTGGGAGGAAATCCATTAGTGAACCAGGCCATGAACCATTCACGTTTGAGCCAACTTTTGAGGCAAACGTTGACTCAAACGTTACTTGAGTGAGGCATTATGCAGCTAGGCCGTGTGCTGTCTTCCACGTTTGGCTCAACGTTTGAGGTCAAACGTGAGCTCAAACGTGGACCTCCCTTTTTGTATGCTTCTTGGGGGCTACTTTGTCCTCTTGTCGCGTTGCCAATTTTGTGCCCAATAGAGACTATTATATATGGTTGGAAAGCTCTGAATGTCAGCTTTCTAACCCACTTGGAATCACCTCAATTGGACATCTACAACTCAAGTTATTCTTGTTGGAAGTATGCCCCTTCATGCTGTTTGGCGCCAACGTTTGACCTCACGTTTGAGGCAAACGTTGGCTCAAACGTTGCTGTGCCCAGGAGCTCCAACTCTCTTCTTTTTGGAGCCAACGTTTGACCTCACGTTTGAGGCAAACGTTGGCTCAAATGTTGCTGCCTCCAGGGATGCCATTTCTCTTCTCTTTGGCGCCAACGTTTGACCTCACGTTTGAGGCAAACGTTGGCGCAAACGTTGCCTTCCCAGGAGCTTCAATTCTCTTCTCTTTTGGCGCCAACGTTTGACCTCATGTTTGAGGCAAACGTTGGCGCAAACGTTGCCTTCCAGGAGCTTCCATCTTCAGCCAACGTTTGACCTCAACGTTTGAGGCAAACGTTGGCGCAAACGTTGGCTTTTCCCCAGGGTGTTCTTCAACTGCTACTCATGTTTGAGTTGACGTTTGAGGCAAACGTTAGCTCAAACGTGAATTCCATTTTCTCAAACCCATTCTTGCAACCTTCTTCCATAATGTTGGCACACCTTTTGTTTCCTTTCTTCACCTACAAGTAATCAAAACAACCAATCAAAGTATCACAAAATTCACAAGGTTTATAAATCAATTAATTATCAACTAAAGTTAGCTTGAACCTCATGATTTTGTATCAATTAAAAGGTGGTTGATTGATTTAAGGAAACCACGCAATTCCAATTCAAATGGCTAATTTATAATGCAAGAAAGTGCATAAAACTAAATGAAAACAAGAGAAAAAGACTAGTGAAACTAGGCTAAGATGACTTGTCATCACAACACCAAACTTAAAGCTTGCTTGTCCCCAAGCAAGAAAAGAATTATTAAGAAGAAAGAATGAAAACAAAAGAGAATGCTCATGTTAGCAGAATATTATTGGTAGTTCATGGGGTTTTAGGCAGATATGTAACTTATCCACTTCTTATTGACAATTAGGCCTAGAAAGTTTCCTTTAAGCATCAAGCAATACACTGCTATGACCTCTCATTATTCCTTTGTCCTTGTTTACTGAAATTTTTTTTTTTCATATACTTTAGTTCAGTGTCATGTGTAACAAGCTCTTTTCTTTATTTATGCTTGACACATTATTCACTTTAGACACTTGGCTCACATGCCTTCTTAGAATATTGATGCCCAGCACCTCTTTGGGTTACTAAATGTCTTGTAGCTAGGTTGCTCTTGATAGTGGATTTTCAGTTGATAATCCCGGGTTAGTTAACCCAAGTTACCAAGTGTTAATGCACTCCAAAGAACTTAATAATCCAAGAAGATCCTAGTACAAAGACACCACAGGCATATATTCTAAGGTTCAAGCTATTGGTGTCTAACTTTGTTTCTTTTTATTTTTATTTTTTTTTCTTTTATTCTGTTGCCACTCTTTGGCTATTTTTTTTCTCTTTTTGTTTTTCTTTTCACACAAGGACTTTTATTTGATTGAGATTCATAGACAGTGAGCTGCTTTCTTCTTAAAGAGAGAACAATCTATTCCTTTTATTCACTGATAGTGAGTTGCCACACAATCACACATATATGCCACCACTTACTATTATTTGACTTCTAGCTAACAATGAACCATCTTACTTCATGTTTCAAGCATTTCTTTTATTGAATTGAAAAGATGCAAGGGACAAGGCATGCGTTAGTTAAGTGAAAGTAACCACACAAGCACACACTTAGACTAGCTTATTTTAAAAAAATTTCTACTTGTACTAGCTGAACACTTTAGCAAGATATAAATCATAGCATTTCTCAACAGCAGAAGTTAAGTATAGATACAACCTATTGGTTTGCAGTTCTTTTGTCTTCCTTTCTGTTGTTCCCTTTTTGCGTCATGGTGCGTAATGTCTTCAATTTGTGGTTAGTTCCCTACACAATTCTCAAAAGTTGCTTGCTTTCCAAGCCCTTTGGGTGACTGATTAGTATGCATAAATTGAGTGCGGCTTTTGGATTTAATTTCGTGTGGGAACACCAAATTTAGTTCCTTGCCACTTCCTCTGATGCAACAAGTTACTATGTGTAAAATCTTGTGCTCTTGCTAAAGGTTATGGGGTTAAACTAGAGAGCAATTAAGTAGTTGAATAATCTGTTTGATTGCCTGGAGCTAGTATTACGCAAGAAGTGAGAATGTGCTTTTAAATGATGTTTTGGTGGAACACCAAACTTAGAATCCTTCATTCTCCCTTAAATTGTTTTGGTGTGCAACACCAAACTTAGCTTCTTGCAATGCATACCAATCATTCGACATTTTTATTGAAAAGGCTATAAAAAGAAAACTACCTCAGATTGGGTTACCTCCCAACAAGCGCTCTTTTAATGTCACTAGCTTGACATTCTCTGTGTTTGTTCAGCTCAGGTACTGAACTTCCTTTTCCTTGTCCCATTGGTCTCCTAAATAAGGCTTTGCTCTATGTCCATTTGCTGTGAAGTGGCTCTGTGTGGCTTCATCTAGCAGCTCAAGACCTCCATAAGGAAAGACTTTTGTTACTAGATACGGACCTGTCCATTTGGACTTGAGCTTGCCAGGGAAGATCTTGAGCCTTGATTTATACAAGAGCACTTACTGTCCTGGCTTGAACTCCTTCTTTATAATTTTCTTATCATGCCACATCTTAACTCTTTCCTTGTATATCTTAGCACTCTCATAAGCTTCTAGCCTGAATTCATCCAGCTCATTCAGTTGTAGCAACCTTTTCTCTCCCGCAGCTTGGGAGTCAAGGTTGAGGAGTTTAGTGGCCCAAAAAGTTCTGTGTTCAAGCTCTACAGGAAGGTGGCATGATTTTCCATACAATAGCTGAAAGGGTGACTTTCCAATGGGAGTTTTGAAAGCTGTCCTGTATGCCCAAAGTGCATCTTCTAGCTTCCTCGCCCAATCTTTTCTTGTGCTTCCCACTGTCTTTTCTAAGATCTTCTTCAACTCCCTATTTGCTAATTCAGCCTGGCCATTGGTTTGAGGGTGGTATGGTGTGGCTACTTTGTGGATCACTCCATATTTATGGAGGAGTTTCTCCATTTGTTTGCTGCAAAAGTGACCACCACCATCACTAACAAGACCCTTGGGTACTCCATATCTTGTGAAGATGTGCTTCTTAAGGAATTGGAGGACAATCTGTGCATCACAAGGTGTTGTGGCTATGGCTTCCACCCACTTTGAGACATACTCGACTGCAACCAAGATATATCTGAACGAGTAGGAAGGGGGAAAAGGTCCCATGAAATCAATGCCCCATAGGTCAAATAGCTCTACTTCCAAGATGAAATTTTGAGGCATCTCATTTCTTTTTGTCAATCCTCCAGCTCTTTGACATTCGTTGCATTGGTGAACGAACTCTCTGGCATCCTTAAACATAGTTGGCCAATAAAACCCACTCTGTAGTACCTTTGCAGCTGTTCTTTCTGGTCCAAAGTGTCCACCATATGCTGAGCCATGGCAATGCCACAATATGTCCTTCACTTCATTTTCAGGGACACACCTCCTAATCATTCCATCAGAACATCTCTTGAATAGGAAGGGTTCATCCCACAAGAATTTCCTTGCTTCATTGATCAGTTTCTTCGTTTGTTGCTTGGAAAATTCTTGAGGTATCTTCCTTCCTACCTTATAGTTTGCTATGTCCGCAAACCAAGGTGTTTGTTGAACTTGGAATAAGTGTTCATCAGGGAAGTTCTCATTTACTTGCTGTGGTTTATCTTGCTTGGCTTCTTGTGGCACTCTTGATAGATGATCTGCTACTTAATTTTCACTTCCCTTTCTATCCCTAACTTCAATATCAAATTCTTGTAGCAGCAACACCCACCTAATAAGCCTTGGCTTTGAATCCTGTTTAGACATTAAATACTTGAGAGCAGAATGGTCAGTATACACTATACCTTTTGAACTGATCAAGTATTGTCTAAACTTATCAAATGCATATACAATTGCTACCAGTTCTTTTTCAGTGGTGGTATAATTTTTCTGTGTTTCATTCAACACCTTGCTAGCATAATATATGACATGATGCAATTTGTCTTTCTTTTGCCCCAGTACAGCACCAATAGCAAGGTTACTTGCATCGCACATAAGTTCAAAAGGTAAATTCCAATCAGGAGGTGTGATTATTGGTGCTGTAATGAGCTTTCTCTTGAGAGTTTCAAAGGCATGTTTACAAGTGTCATCAAAGATGAAGGGAGTATCATTCATTAGTAAGTTGCTCAATGGTTTTGCTATTTTTGAAAAATCTTTGATGAACCTTCTGTAGAACCCAGCATGCCCAAGAAAACTCCTTACTGCTTTCACATTAACAGGTATAGGGAGTTTTTCAATAACTTCTATTTTAGCTTTATCAACTTCTATACCTTTACATGACACTTTATGCCCAAGAACTATTCCTTCCGGAACCATGAAATGGCATTTTTCCCAATTCAACACTAAATTAGTTTCTTGGCATCTTTTCAAAACAAGAGTTAAGTTATGCAAGCAAGTGTTAAATGAATTTCCGAAAACAGAAAAATCATCCATGAAGACTTCTAAGAATTTTTCCACCATATCAGAAAAGATGGAAAGTATGCACCTTTGAAAAGTGGCTGGTGCGTTGCACAGCCCAAAGGGCATCCTCCTATAGGCGAAAACTCCAAATGGGCATGTGATGGATGTCTTCTCTTGATCCTTGGGGTCCACCACTATTTGATTGTATCCAGAGTACCCATCCAGGAAACAATAGTAAGCATGGCCCGCTAGTCTTTCTAACATTTGATCAATGAAGGGTAGAGGGAAATGATCTTTTCTTGTTGCATCATTCAATCTCCTGTAGTTTATACACATTCTCCACCCAGTCACTGTCCGAGTGGGGATCAATTCATTCTTCTCATTGGTGATGACTGTCATTCCTCCCTTTTTTGGCACAACTTGTACCGGACTCACCCAAGAACTGTCTGAGATTGGGAAAATTATCCCCGCATTCCATAGCTTCATCACTTCTTTTTGAACCACCTCTTTCATGGTTGGGTTGAGTCTTCTTTGAGGTTGAACCACAGGTTTTGATTCTTCCTCCAATAATATTTTGTGCATACAAATAGCAGGGCTGATGCCTTTGATGTCCTCAATTGTCCACCCCAAAGCTGTTTTGTGAGCTTTTAATACCTCAATCAACCTTGCTTCTTCATCCATGTTCAAGGAGGATTTTATGATCACTGGTAGTGCCTCGGCTTCCCCAAGAAACACGTACTTGAGGTGAGGAGGGAGAGGCTTCAACTCCTGTTTTGGTTTATCCTCTTTCTTGTCTTCAATAGATATTTCTACCACTTCCTCTCCTTGTTCTTCCTGATGCTCCAAATAGTCTTCTTCAAACATTTCTTCTACCAGCCCTTCTATCATATCCACATTCACGTAGTTCTCTTGCTCTGAGGAGTGTTGCATTAATTTGAAGACATTGATTACCATTTGTTCATTATGCACCCTGAAGGTCATTTCTCCCTTCTCCACGTCAATCGTGGTTCTTGCTGTGGCTAGAAACGGTCTCCCCAAAATGATTGAGTTGTTTTCTTCCCCTTCTGTGTCTAAGATTACGAAGTCTGCAGGGAAGATAAACTTTCCAACCTTCACTAGTAAATTTTCTACAATTCCATTGGGTATCTTGATTGATCTATCGGCCATTACTAGTGACATCCTGGTGGGTTTGACTTCTTCTATAGCAAGCTTTCTCATCAGTGATAGAGGCATCAAGTTAATGCTGGCACCTAAATCACATAAAGCATTTTCCAATGTTATCTTGCCTATGGTGCATGAGACTACGAAACTCCCTGGGTCTTTGAGCTTTGGTGGGATACCCATCTGGATCACAGCGCTACATTCTTCAGTGAGCATAATGGTTTCCTTCTCAAGCCAACTTCTTTTCTTGTTAATGAGTTCCTTCAAGAACTTGGCATATAAGGGCATCTGTTCCAATGCTTCAGCCAGGGGAATGTTGATTTCCAGTTTCTTGAAAGTTTCCAGGAATTTGTGGAAGTGTTGATCTTTGGTTTCTTTGTTGAACCTCTGTGGGTATGGCAGCGGAGGAATGAAGACTTTCTCCTTTTTCTGTGCTTCTTCCTCTCTCTCATGTGTATTGATTGGCTGGTCTTCTTTTCTTTTGAGGTTCTCTGTGTTCTTGTTTGACACCATATTTTGATCATTGGCTTCCTCTGTATCTGTTGGCTTTTTGCTGCTTTCCACTGGCTTCTTTGTGGTGTCATTGTTGCTCATCAATGTTCTCCCACTTCTTAATTGTATTGCCTTGCATTCTTCCTTAGGATTTGAGATTGTGTCACTCGACAGTGAGCTTGAAGGTCTCTCAACAGAAATTTGTTTGGAGATTTGCCCAATTTGCCTCTCTAGGCTCTTCATGGAGGCTTCATGATTCTTGGTTGTCATTTCCTGGTGTTTCCACATTTTATCTATCAATGTTTCCAAGTTGGTGAGTCTTTGAGATTCAGGTGATGCTTGTGGTGGGTTGTGAGATGTGAATGGTGGATGGTGGGTATTTTGGTTTGTGAGTTGGTTATTGGATTGGTAATGGTTGGGGTGGTTGTTTTGAGGCTTTTTGTAAGGGTTTTGGTTAGTTTGCTGCTGGTTGTGGTTTTGGTTGTTTCTTGAAGTGTTTTGGTTTGAGTTCCTCTGCCATGGTTGTTGGTTCTGGTTGTGATTATCTCCTCATCTGAGGTTCGGGTGGTTCTTCCAGGATGGATTATATGTGTCTCCATACACTTCATTCTATCCAGAGTTTTGGTTGTGCATGTACTGGACTTGTTCTTGCTGCTGCTCCTCTTGAGTCTCTTCATTTTGCCCCCATGTGGATGATGGTTGGCTTGTGTTAACTGCTGCAACTTGGAGGCTATCAATCCTCTTGGCCATTTGCTCAAATTGTTGTTGAATTTGCTGCTGCATCATCTTGTTTTGAGCCAAGATTGAATCCACTCCTTCTAACTCCATTACTCCTCTCCTTTGTGATGGTTGGCGTTGCCTTTGATGCGCAAAGAAATACTGATTATTAGCCACCATGTCAACAAGATTCTGGGCTTCCTCAGCAGTTTTCATCAGTTGTAGTGAACCTCCAGCAGAATGATCTAATGCCTCTTGAGATTTCAATGTCAGGCCTTCATAGAAATTTTGCAGCACGTCCCATTCATTGAACATCTCTGGGGGACACTTTCTGATTAAGGCTTTGTACCTCTCCCATGCTTCATACAAGGATTCGGCATCTAATTGTGTGAATGTCTGCACCTCGGTTTTCAGACTGATGACTCTTTGGGGTGGGTAGAATTTGGCTAGAAATTTGGTCACCAAGTCATCCCAACTAGTGATGCTTCCTTGGGGAAAAATTTCAAGCCATTGTGTGGCCTTGTCCCTTAATGAGAACGGGAACAGCAGGAGCTTGTAAGTTTCAGGATTCACACCATTGGATTTGACAGTGTCACAAATCCTTAAGAAGGTAGATAGATGTTGATTTGGGTCCTCCAATGGTCCTCCCCCAAACGAGCAGTTGTTTTGGACCAATGTGATGAGTTGTGGCTTCAGTTCAAAGTTATTTGCATTGACATTAGGGGTGAGAATGCTGCTTCTACAATGTCTAGCATTTGCAAAGGTGTAGGAGGCCAATACTCTCCTCTGTTGTGGGTGATTGTTAACTCCTCCTCCTGGATTAGATGTATCTCCTTCCATCTCGTGATATTCTTCCTCAGATTCTTCTTCTCCAACAATATTTTTCCCTCTTTCAGCTCTTCTTAACCTTCTAAGAGTTCTCTGGTCAGCTTCAGATAAAACAGGAATGGATCTCCCTGTACCTGACATACAAACAAAACAAAAGAAACACCAACAATAACACTTCAATCTATTGCTGGAATGAAGTTTAGTTTAAGCAAAAATTCGAACAGTTAGTGGGTTAGTCCAAGATTAAAGAATCAGAAAAGAAAAAGTGCTTGATCTAGATCTCCACTTCACGTAATCATTGTCAATCTATTTCAATCCCCAACAACGGCACCAAAAACTTGATGTGCGGAAAATGATCCGACACAAAACTCACTGGCAAGTGCACCGGGTCGCATCAAGTAATAATAACTCACGTGAGTGAGGTAGATCCCACAGGGATTGAAGGATTGAGCAATTTTAGTTTAGTGGTTGATTTAGTCAAGCGAATCAAGTGTTGGTTGAGTGATTTGTGATTAACAGAAATTAAATTGCATGAAAAGTAAAGGGAGAGGGGTAGATTGCAGAAAATTAAAAAGAACGAAAAATAAAAGTGCTGAATCTTAAAGAACAAAAAATTAAATTGGCAGAAACTTAGAACGCAAGAAATGTAAATTGCAGAATCTTAAAGTGCAAGGAATGTAAATGGCTTGAATTATAAAGGGGAGTGGGAATTGGATTTGCAGAAATTAGACCATGAAAAGTAAATTTGTGATGAACAAAAAAGTAAAGGATGGATTCAATTAAACCGGATCTCAAATGACAATGAAAATAAGCTTGGTGTAGAAATGAAACAAGGAAATTAAAATTTAAAGATGTAGATCTCAGGACTCAAGAGACTAGATAACCAAGTCTAGATCTCAATGCATTCCTAGATCCAAATTCAGAATTTAATTGCAAGAACATTAAAGATGCAGCAGTAGAAGAAAAGAAATGGAATCGCAACTTCTCAATGATGCAGTAAATCAAACAGAAGAAAATCTCAAGCTGAGATTGAGACAGAATTTCCTCAATTCTCCAACCCAAGATTTAAAACAAATGTAGATGAAATGTAAAACAAGAAAACTAAGAGGAAGAGAATTCAATTCTCCTTCCCCAAGACTCAGAATGTCCAAATAGCTCAAAACCCAAAAAGGAAGCTCAAGTATTAAAAATTCTAAAAAGGAAGCTCCCCAAAAACTTCAAATCCTAAGCTATTTATACACTTTCTTCAAATGATCATTAAGCCTTGAATTGGGCCTTTAGCCTTGATGGAATTGGGTTGATAATAGCCTCTGTTGATTGCTCTTGGTGTTGGGAGGAAATCCATTAGTGAACCAGGCCATGAACCATTCACGTTTGAGGCAAACGTTGACTCAAACGTTACTTGAGTGAGGCATTATGCAGCTAGGCCGTGTGCTGTCTTCCACGTTTGGCTCAACGTTTGAGGTCAAACGTGAGCTCAAACGTGGACCTCCCTTTTTGTATGCTTCTTGGGGGCTACTTTGTCCTCTTATCGCGTTGCCAATTTTGTGCCCAATAGAGACTATTATATATGGTTGGAAAGCTCTGAATGTCAGCTTTCTAACCCACTTGGAATCACCTCAATTGGACATCTACAACTCAAGTTATTCTTGTTGGAAGTATGCCCCTTCATGCTGTTTGGTGCCAACGTTTGACCTCACGTTTGAGGCAAATGTTGGCTCAAACGTTGCTGTGCCCAGGAGCTCCAACTCTCTTCTTTTTGGAGCCAACGTTTGACCTCACGTTTGAGGCAAACGTTGGATCAAACATTGCTGCCTCCAGGGATGCCATTTCTCTTCTCTTTGGCGCCAACGTTTGACCTCACGTTTAAGGCAAACGTTGGCGCAAACGTTGCCTTCCCAGGAGCTTCAATTCTCTTCTCTTTTGGCGCCAACGTTTGACCTCACCTTTGAGGCAAACGTTGCCTTCCAGGAGCTTCCATCTTCAGCCAACGTTTGACCTCAACGTTTGAGGCAAACGTTGGCGCAAATGTTGGCTTTTCCCCAGGGTGTTCTTCAACTACTACTCATGTTTGAGTTGACGTTTGAGGCAAACGTTAGCTCAAACGTGAATTCCATTTTCTCAAACCCATTCTTGCAACCTTCTTCCATAATGTTGGCACACCTTTTGTTTCCTTTTTTCACCTACAAGTAATCAAAACAACCAATCAAAGTATCACAAAATTCACAAGGTTTATAAATCAATTAATTATCAACTAAAGTTAGCTTGAACCTCATGATTTTGTATCAATTAAAAGGTGGTTGATTGATTTAAGGAAACCATGCAATTCCAATTCAAATGGCTAATTTATAATGCAAGAAAGTGCATAAAACTAAATGAAAACAAGAGAAAAAGACTAGTGAAACTAGGCTAAGATGACTTGTCATCAGTCACTTAGAGTCAAGAGAAACCAAACCAATTAACAATTCTCACACAATGCGGAATGGACATCCACAACTCAATTTCACCCAAACACCCAATTTCTCAACCAAGAGTGTGAAAAGCTAAACATGTAAGAAACTAAAATTCAAAGCAGTAAAAGTCAAAGCAAGGAAAATTAAAATGCAAGAAACCTCTTGGCAAGTAATTGAGAGCTAATGTTACCTATCCTAGGCATTGACCACAAACACATGATGATTATGAAGAGTTAATCCTACTTAGTCAACCTTACATCGAAGATAAGTCAAATAGGCATAGTTGATTTCAATCCATAAGTCCTATGTCAACATTAAGGGTCACATAGTGTCAATGGAGACCAAATCAACCAACTACTCTAATGTATCAAACAAGAATGGATATCAATGACTCAAGGATCACCAAAGTCATCAATTTGAAGCCAAGAGTGGAAAAAAACTATGTAAAAACTAAGCCAAGAATTTTATCAAACACTTGGTGTGCATGAAAGTAAAATAATATTAAATTGCATTAAAATAAATTCTAAAGCTACCAAAAGCAAGAAAATGACAATAACAACTAAATAAAGCAAGAATAACATGGAAACATACATTTGCATTAAATGAAAGTAAAATTAACAAGAAGTATCCATGAACATAAAAATGACAAAAATGGGAAATTAAGAAGAGGAACTAAAGAAGATAAAGACAAGAAAGGATGGAAACATAAATGAAACTACATTAAAATAAGAATTAAATGCTAAAATTAAAGAGAAAGTAAACTAAAAACCCTAATTCTAGAGAGAAGGGGGAGCTTCTCTCTCTAGAAACTAACTAAAATATGTAAAAATCTGAACCTAATTGCTCCCCTCCTTCTTCAAGCTTCAATTTGGCTTGAAATAGCTTCAGAAATGAGTTGGATTGGGTTTTGGGGACCCAAAAATCGCTGCCAGCGAGTTGCAATTAATGAGGTCAAGTGCCAGGACCTGTGCGTACGCACACTTTCTGAATCCCGACTTGTGCGTACACACACTTCAACTTATGTCCACTATAGCAAATTGTATATCATTTTGAAGCGCCAGACATTAGCTTTCTAATGCCACTAGAATCACCTTATTTGGACCTCTGTAGCTCAAGTTATGATCAATTTAGTACCAAGAGGTCAGGATGGACAGCTTTACAAATCCTTCATTTCTTGAATTCTTCTACTTTGTATGCTTTCCTTCCACTTTCTCAAGCCATTCTTGCCTTCAAAATCTTAAATCACTCAAACAAATATATCAAGGCATCGAATGAGAGAAAAGTGAATTAAAATTAGCAATTTAAGCATGAAAAGCATGTTTTTTACAATTAAGCACAATTAGGAAAGAATTCACAAAAGCATGCTATTTCAATGGATAAGTGCAAGAAAAATTAATGAAATCCACCCAAATAGAGCAAATAAATACAATAAAATATGGATTCATCACATCTCCACACTTAAACAATAGCATGTCCTCATGCTATACCAAAAGAAGACAAGAAGGGGAATCAACAATTATTCAAAGTAACTATCTATATGCAATCTACCTATATGTATGTAACTATACTATCTAACTATCTATATGTATTTAATTAGTCCAAATAAATCAACTTCCAAGAAATCATCTATATACAATCAAGGGCTAAAGTAATCATAACCAAATCACATTTACAATTGAATTGAGTCATATAAAAGAATTTAACAAACTCGCAAGATAAGCATAGTCATAGGTGGAAATATAGAATTGAGTGATTGAACCCTCACCAGGTGTGTATATACACTCTTGTTGCTCAAAAGTGTTTAGGGTCAATCCACTCAATTCTCCTCTAATCATGCTTTCTAAAGTTTGTTCTTCATCTAACCAATCAACACAAATTTAATGTACATATGCAAAAATCATGAGGTCTTTTCAAGGTTGTAATGGGGCTAAGGGTAAAGGTAAGGATATATATATATGGCTAAGTGAGGTTGCATTTGAATCTTTGATTAACCTAAGTTCTCACGTAACACATACTTACCCTATACAATTCTAATATCAAACTTAGCTACCAAAAATCTCACTTTTACATATACACACACTCATGCATCAAATTTAATTCATCACATATGCATTGATTATTATTGAATTTCTCATTGGGGTAATTTTGTTCCCTTTTCATCATTTTTTCTTTTTTTTTTTAAATTTATTTTATTATATTTTTTTCTCAAGAACATAATATATATACCAACATATCAATGCATATGGTTTCTATAATATTACATGAGTATGGACCCCAAATTTCCTAATATTTCTCAACAAGAATTAAAGCACACATTTTCATCAACCAAAGTTCCCACATTTTTCCCACACTTAAACATTACACACTCTTACTAACTTAAGCTACTCAAAGATTCAAATAAGGGACATTTCATTATTTTTTGCTTAAAGTTAATGATGTGGAAAAATAAAGAACAAAAGGGGATTAAAAAGGCTCAAAGTGGCAAACAAAGGTAAATGAAATGGTAGGCTTTTTGGGTTAAGTGAGCTATAATGAAGTGATGCCCTCAATCATATAATTGCATAATCATACATTAAACAATGGATATATAGAATTTAACAAACCAAAGATTGCAATCATAAAGAAGAGCAACACAGAAGAATGAAATAAGTGGACTAATGATGTAACCACACAATAAGGCTCAAAAACTCACAAGTTGTATGTTCTTCAACTCAAAAACCATATTCTACAATGTATAAATCATGCAAGTTTCAAAAAATTTTAACTCAATTCAACTTGAATTTCAATGCCCTATATAAAAAGTAAGTTTCTTGAAAATTTCATTAAATTGACTAACATTTACTCTATATATGTATATAGTGTGACTGGATGGAAAAGGTCAAAAATCCTAAGTTTAATTCCTAATTTCAATCAAACCAAAATAGTAAGTGCATAGGAAATCAAACATAGGTGCAATTCTCACATCATCCCAAATCACAACCAAGACTAAAAACCAAAAAGAACATATGTACAAGCCAAAATTAAGAGCAAAAATATCAAAATATGTATAACTATTATATAATACTAAGTGCAAGGTGTTGAGAAAGAGAGATTTACGCCCCAAAATTGCTGATCCTGCCCCACACTTAAACGTTGCAAGGTCCTCCGTGCATGCACTCAATCTGGGGGTGAAGAACTATGAGGCTCCACCGTCAGCTGGTGGGCACTGGGGCTCCGAGTTGCTGTATAAACACAGAAACAAGAATTGAGGAAAAAGTCATAGCAGTGTGGTATGATAGAAGACAATGTGTGCATTCTAAGTGTGCATGGTTTAGAACACACACATTGGTCGGATAAAATGGTAACCACAAAAGCAAAAGAAATAGCATGTTCCTCAACTAAGTAGCCTAGGTTGCAAGTGAAGAAAAAGCAAAGCTTAAGGTACAAGCAACCCTAGGGAACCACAACTAAAGTGAATTGAGCGTTTGAGATATTGGATATTAAAATTGTGCAAGTGAAAGCACAAGATTAAAAAAATTAGCACAACACACAATAATCAATTCAATGATGAAGAGAGACTACATATTCATCCTTAGGAATAATGAAATAATCACATGTATAAGGTGCTTGTTACAAAAAGTGACAAGTCTTGATAAGAATCAAGTCAAGCCAACTCAAAAAAATGCAAAGCATTAACAAGGAACAATACCTTGTTATGTGATTATATTCACTTAAGAATCATGATGCTAAGTAGTTCAACTCAATTCACTAAAGTAAAAGTGCACAATTCATGATTTAGATGCCAAAGAAGGATATAGTCTAACACATATGGTAGCTACAACATATGAGTCAAACTCACAATTCATTTAGGCAATCAAACAAAGACTTAATGCTCAGTGCACATATCCATCACAAATTGAACCAAAATTTAAGCATGAAGCAACCCCATCAACATCAATTAAACACTTGCAACTTATTTAATTAACAAGCAACTGAACTAAAACTAATATAATTACCAAAATAAAAATAAAATGTAAATAAAACAAAGTAAAACAAGTAGAAAAGAAGGCAAAAGCAAAGAAGAGAGGGGTGGAAGAAGGAAGTAGAGAAGAAGTACAGAGAAGAGAAGAAAAGAAGTGTAATGGTGGGGAAACAGAAGTGTGCGTACGCACAGGTATGTGTGCGTACGCACACTAGGCGAAACAGGGGAAGTGTGCGTCCGAACAGAGTGTGCGAACGCTCCAAGCAGAAGAGGAATTAAGAAGTGTGCGTACGCACAAAGGTGTGCGGACGCATAGAAGGTAAAGAGATGGAGGGTTGGCGGACGCACAAGTGTGTATGAGCGCTCTGAACAGAGAGGGGGGTAGAAGGTGTAAGTACGCACCAGGCTGTGCACACGCAGAGAACACTGATTTTTTTTCAGAAAATGAAGCATTAAAATTGCCAGCTATCTCGCGATCTGTTTGTACGCACACAGGTCCGTGCGTACGCACAAAACGCAAAAAGAGGGGGATGCGGACGTACAAGGCATGCGAACGCTCCCAACAAAAGGGGCACAAGCTGGTGTGTGCGCGCACAGATAGGTGCGCGTGTAAAAAATGCAAAAATTGGGGTCTTGTGCGTACATACAGGTGTGTGCATACACACATGCTCTGTTTTTCTCAAAAAAAAAAGTTTTTAGTGCTCTAAGGCACCAAACTTGAAGTCCAAAATAGCTCTTCAACCCCAAAACATATTATTCATCAAAAACACATAATCTAAACTAAAATCTAAGCAAATTAAGATTGAAATTGAACTAAACCTAAGCTATCTACAAGAAACAAAATGCAACAAATTGAAACTATGTACAAAGAGAGGGTTAGAAAGGTGTTACCATGGTGGGGTGTCTCCCACCTAGCACTTTCATTTATTGTCTTTAAGTTAGACTTATGGGGAGCTTTATTCTTGTGCTTATACCCATCATGGAGCTTCTAACAATGCTAGAATTTCCATAATTCCTAATTGATTGCACCAAGCTTGGATGGAGTGTCCCACAAGCCATGAGCTCCCAACAAGAAGAATGATGACCGGAATTCACACCCCATAAAAAAAATATTATGAATCCGTTCTTTGGCAAGCGTACCAAAATTATCGTCAAGTAATAACCCACTAGGAGTGGGATCGTATCCACAGAGATTGATTGATTGAGCAGTGCTAGATAATGAGTTAATTAGTTAAGCTAATCAAATAGAGAGTGTTGAGTACTAAAAATTAAATTGCAAAATTATAAAGACATAAAAGTAATGGAAAGCAATAAAGTGTAGGAATGTAAATGGTAAGAATGTAAAGAACAGAAGCATAAAAGGCTGAATTGTAAAAGGGAGTAGGGAATTAGCAGAATGTGAAAGAAAGCTATAAAGAATGTGGAAGATAAGAATATGGGAAGTCATTGGGTTTGGGAGATGTGGTTCTCTTTGGATTAAATTCAGTTCATCTCATCTTCAATCATGCAACTCATTGACCTCTTAGCAATCATGAGTGATTGAGTCCCAATCCTTTGGTAACCCAATTTCTCAAATCTTGATCAATAGCCAATTCCTTAGTCTAATTGCTCCTGAGAAGAGATGAAGAATGGTCCCTGATTTTACCACACACTTTCCTAGATCCAAGTATTGAGAGGATTAGTGTCACTATATCCAACCCAAACCTAAATCTATTCAAGCATGAGAAGGATTCTCAAGCATGGTTCTATGATTCCTCTTCTAAGGCTCACATAAAACCCAAGATCATTCAATCTCTTTCCCAAGATAATTGAATGATAGAGTGAAGAACGAAAATCCTTCAAGTAAATCAAAGAGAAGATGAATAGAAGAAGAAATTTCACTATCATTAATCCATCAAGTACAACAGAGCTCCCTCTCCCAATGAAAGGGAGTTTAGCTACTCATAGCTCAGAGAAAAGTACAAGAGATAGAAGAGATAAAGTGTAAAGTGAAAACTAGATCTAAACTTGGCAATGCCAATCCAATACTACCCCACTCAACCCCTTTTTCAGTACTTCCAGGGGATATTTATACTACTCCTATCACTAGAATTAAGAAAATACAAAAAGAAAAGAAAATTACAATTGGAGGGAAAAGGAAAACTCAATAAACATGACCTCCAGTAGCTAGCGTGTGACTGGCATTTAAGTGCTGTGCCACGCCTAGCCTCCAAATTGGGCTTGGCGCGCCACGCCCAGCTCTTCAAGTGGCACACCCCTTGTGTTGCATCCATGGCGTGCCATGCCTTCGAACCCAAGTGGCACGCCCAGGGTCTTTTTAGCACTTGTTTATCCTGGCGTGCCACGCCTTCTAGCCCAAGTGGCATGCCCAGGGTCTTATTAGAACCTTGGTTAGCCTGGCGTGCCACGCCTTTGACCTCAAGTAGCATGCCCAGGCTCTTTTTAGATCCTTGGTTAGCTTGGCGTGCCACGCCGTCGACCTCAAGTGGCACGCCCAGGCTCTTCTTAAAGCATTGGTTAGCCTGGCGTGCCATGCCTTGGACCTCAAGTGGCACGCCCAGGCTCTTCCTTCTTGTCACTCTTCCCTGGAGAATTGAACTAGCGTGGCACGCCCAGGATCTGGCTTGCCACGCCCATTGTGGGTGTTGCATCTTCTTCTCTGGAAAACATAACTGGCGTGCCATGCCCAGAGTGTGGCGTGCCACGGCCAAAATGCATGCTTCTTCACCTCTCTGGAGAACATAACTGGCGTGCCACGCCTAGTGTGTGGCGTGCCACTGGTGCGGAATTTATAACCACAAGCTAACTGGCAAGTGCACCGGGTCGTACCAAGTAATACCTCAGGTGAGTGAGGGTCGATCCCACGAGGATTGATGGACTAAGCAACAATGGTTAAGTGATTTACTTAGTTAGACAAATATAAAAGAGTGTTTTGGTATTCAAAAGCATTAAACAGTAATTCAGATATTAAAACAGCAAGCAGTAAATTGATGAGAATAATATGTGGAGAAACAGTTAAGGCTTCAGAGATATCTATTTTTCGGATTGACTTTTTTTACTAACTATTTTAATCATGCAAGATTCAATTCATGGTAAACTATATATGACTAAGCCGTAATTCCTTAGACCTTCTTAGTCTACTCTAACTTTCATCAACCGCCAATTCTTTAGTCACTTAATTCCAATTAGAGGATGAAGTTCAATTCTAGTTTATGTGCCATAAAAACTCTAATTACCCAAATACAAAAGGATTATATGTCACGTATCCCATTAAGTCCAAATAATTAGAAGTTTAGGAGAAATTGTTTTCATGCTGTTATTCAAGTAAAGAGCTTTTCCAAGTTATACAAGAACTCAATTAAAACAAGGGTCATACTTCCGTTCCACCCAAATTCATAAGATAAAGAATGAAAACAATTCTTGAAATATAAATCAGTACATGAATTAAAATAAAAAAATAATAGTATCAATCCATACAATAGACAGAGCTCCTAACCTTAACAATGGAGGTTTAGTTGCTCATGGTTCAGAGAGAAAATTAGGATTCTGAAAAATTGTAAATTGCGGAATGAGGTAGGTGAAGAGAGAAGAGCCCGAAGGGATGATTCTTTTCCCTTTTATATCTAATCCTAATTAATGTAAAATATATTTTCTAAAAATTAAATAATATCTTTTCCTAATTATAAATAAAATAAAAAATTAAATCAAAATTAATTAATTTTAGCGCAGCTTTGTATGAGTGCTTGGGGACCACTTGTGGCATTCGGATCCATGCTGAACTTGGAAATTCCCAAGTTCAGCGTGGAGGAGGCAGCAGCATTTTGCTTGTTTCCCTTTGAGTCCACGCTGAACTTGGCTTTTTCCAAGTTCAGCGTGGGATGTGGTGCGTGCTTCCCTGGGAGCTTTCAAGTTCCACGCTGAACTTGGCAGGGGCCAAGTTTAACGTGGAGGAGGCAGAGGTTGTTGGAGAAGAAGTATGTACTATTATATACGGTTGGAAAGCCTTGAAAGTTAGCTTTCCAATGCCGCTAAAATCACATCAATTAGACCTCTGTAGCTCAAGTTATTCCTGTTTGAGTGCAAGAAGGTTAGGATTGATAGCATTATTCGCTTTCTCCCTTTTCTACTACAAAACTCCGTCAAATCCATCCAAATACTACGTGAAATAAATAGAATTGTGCATAATTCAAAGTAGCATCCATAGTGGCTAAAAGATATTTAAATTTTGATTAAACTTAGCAATTCAAGTGCAAATTCACAAGAAAAAGATAGATAAGATGCTCACGCATCACAACATCAAACTTGAATTGTTGCTTGTCCTCAAGCAACCGAAATAAGTGCATGATTAAAATGTGAATTTGCATGAGAAGTGAGAGTTTAGTCATGCTCAAGTCTATTCTTAAAATGGGGTTTATTCATTGTAACTCTGAACAGTTTTGGCATCTTACTCTCCCTTGAATCAGAGGACTATCACTGTCATTCGGAATTAGAATCCAGATTATACTATGAATTCTCTGATCTTTATACTCTAGTTTAATCCTTGAACACAGAAAATTTACTTTAATTCTTTTTTCGTTGGTGCTTTGCACCTTGAGCCTAGCCGTGACTTTAAATTTGTTTTGTCTCAAGCTTGACTTGACACAAAAACACCACAAGCACTTAATTGGGAAACTCTCTTTATGTTCTGATTTTTCTTTCAGTTACTCCCAGATAGTGGTGCTCAAAGCCTTGGACATACTCTGCTAAATGCATTTGGTCTTGACTCTAAATATTCTGTCTCAAGGATTACTTGACACAAGAACACCACAAGCATATGACTAAGGAAACAACTCTTTGAGCTTTTAATCATGTCTGACCTCCTTAGTCATTGATACTCAGAGCCTTGGACATTATTATTATTATTATTATTATTATTATTATTATTATTATTATTATTATTATTATTATTATTATTATTATTATTATTATTATTATTATTATTATTTTGCTGTTTCTTTTGCTTCAAGGATTAAGCTTTCACTAATTTCAGAGAAATCATAATAGTTCTCTAGATTCATGTTCCTTATACATCAACATGCTTTGATTCAAATTCAAATATTCACTATTCATATTATGCATTCAAAATCATAAATAATACCACCACATTTAAGTAAATATGACTACTCTTAAATATAAACTCAATTTCTCATGTAATACATTCCTTCTTTTCTTTTCTTTTGATTTCAAACTCAGTGAACAATACATGAGACACCTTTACAGAATAAAAATCAAATATCAAAATAAACAGTAAATTAAACTAGAACCTAGGAATTGAAATAACAAATGATCATGCAATAACTAAAACAAAACAACAGAAAACCGGAACATAACATAGTAAGAACGGGAAGGAATATAGAATGAAAAAAACTCAACCACCTCAGTTATCCTAGTGGCCGTTTCATTCTTCAGGCTGTGCTCTTCTGTGAAGATGATTCACCTCCCTTTGGTGCCATAAAAATAAACAGAAAAGCCATAAGCGGAGCGACAACACCAAACTTAAAAATTTGTTTGTCCTCAAGTAAAGAATAACTGAAAACAGGAAAGGACATAAAAAGACATACAGAGGAGTGAAAACAAATATTAATGTAAAAAAATAGAATGATAAAAAGACAAGAGAGATTAAAATAATTAAAATATATATATATATAGTTTTTATTTTATTTTATTTTATTTTATTTTTTTAAGTCTGTGATCTTTTTTATATTTTATTTATATATATAGAATCATTTATTTTTTAATTTATTTTATTTATATATAAGGGGGGTTACGTATATAATATATATATTATGTGTAGATAAGGGGGGCAGAGGGGTTACGTGTGTGTGTATATATATATAAAAGAAGGGAGGGGGGAAGATGTATATAAAGAAGGGGGGCGTGTGTGTATATATATATATATATATATAAAAGGGGGTGGGGGTTGGAAAAATATAAAAGGATCTCTGAATGGGATTTGGTGATTGAATTGGGCATGATTTAGAAGCTGATGCTGAACTTGATGGCATGGACATTCAGTGCCGCGACCTACACATGGAGAACTTCATCTCCACGCTGAACTTGAGATATTATAAGTTCAGCGTGGACTCTTGGCCTATTTGTGCTCTTCTTACGTCGTTCTCCATGCTGAATTTGGAAAATTCTAAGTTCAGCGTGGGCCTTTAATAAACCATTATTTTATAATTTATATTGTGTTTAATTGTGTGGTTTTATTCAATCTCTACCCATTTATTCATACGATAAGCATGTATTTACAATTCCTTCCCAAAATTACTCCATGGTTGAAAACTTGCCTTCTAGAGACTTTTAATTATGTATTTTAATTCTCCTTTATCCCATTCGATGCCGTGATTTGTGTGTTAAGTGTTTCAGGCTTCATAGGGCATGAATAGCTTGAAAATTGGAGAGGAGGCTTACAAAAATGAAAGGAACACAAGAAACTAAGGAGATGACCAGTGAGCAATGACGCGAGCGCATGGCCCACGCGAACGTGCGAAGTGAAGAATTCGTAGTGACGCGGATGCGTACCTGACGCAAATGCGTGGATTGGAGTCTGCACGAGTGACGCAAACGCGTGAACCATGTAACAACCCTGATTTTCGAGTATGCGAGATCTTTTCCGAAGGCATGGATTTCTCCGGAAGATCAGTAAAGGAAACACCTCTTCTATATCATCAAGTATCTCAATCCTCATTGTCATTATGTCATCTTTAAGCTAGAACCTCTTCTGAGGCAAGCTCGATAATGCAATCGCAAAGAACCTAGTTTTTGAACCGTATCGGTTGGCAGTTTTGATTCTGATTTTCGTAAATAGTCTCTGTTTGACGAACCGGACTCGATTCATGAGATGAGAGAGATAATAGTATAATATTTTCATTATATTAGTATTAGAAGCTTCTTGAATAATATTATAAGGTTACCTGGTCTGTTTTAGTTAAAAACAGGAAATCGGTTTAACCGGGTTCACAGTTTACTGGTGCAGCATAGCACCGGCACTCTCTGATGACTTTAGCAATGCTAAGGCCTCATTATACATGTTTTATTCTCATAATAAATATGTTACTAGTTTCATTTATGCTAGTAGCTCGGAAAATAATTTTTAGAGATGTTTTTACGTGTGTTCCGATACACCTAGCTTTTGTAGTTATACACCTGAGATATTTTAATATTATTTTAATCCACCTTCAAGCCAACCAATCAAAACTGACCCTACACCCCCAAGACACTCCAAGGCTGTCTCATTTCATCATTTTGGCCGAAAATAACAAGAGAGAAAAGAGAGAAACTTTCATGAACACTTAATCTTCAAAGCTTGATTTCTTCTGAACTAAAACTCAAATCAAAACTCCGATTTCACCAAAATGATCCTCTCTTCTTCCTCTACATAACCCTGTGACTTATCAATGCTGGAAATAAGGTGAGATGTCTGTCTCCCTCCCATTTCAATTCGGTTTTCAAGGAAACATGCTTAAACATGTGTTTTCTTGATGTTCTTCCTTAGGAATCATGCTTAACTTGACTTGAGGGCCAAGAAACGTGACTTTCCAGCAAGTCTAAGGTTAGAAATCACCTCCTAACATGCTGAGGGAGATTTAGTTAGTTGAGAGTTTTTGGATTTAAAGTTGTTCTTGATGTGATTTAGGAGGAAAAAGTGCTAAAGGACCACCTGAAAGTCTAACTGAATTAGGAGCAGCAAAACTAGGTAGGGTTTGACGAATTTAATCTTGATTGATTATGTTTGAGTTGTGTGAATGTTGTATGGTTTGGCTGTGCTAAAAATTGGTTGCATATATGATTGATTCTTGGTGAAAATTTGGTGAAATTTTGATGAAATTTGATAAAATTCAAGCTTTGAGTTTATGTTCTTGGAGCAGCTGGAAAACGAAACCCTAGGCCCTAAATTGAGGTTCAATTTGTGTTAAAATAATGTAGAAAAGATGGGGTTTTAGTGGCTGCTAATTTATTTTGAATTATGGTAAAAATCGGTTGCTAAAAAGACTGAAAAACGGGTAAAAACAGAGAAAGAATCTGAAGAATTTATGAAGAACATGAAGAACACTTTGAGTGTGGTGAAGAACAATGAAGAACACCTTTTTGATCCATAAAAGGGCAAGGAAGTAAATATTTTGGTGTTTGGGGGGTTATTTTGTAATTTCTGAAAGTTAGAGTGGTAAAAGTAGAAATATTAAATGTTACGGGTGGTAAAAAGTGAATTTTAAAGGTTAAAAGTAAAAGTAAGTTAATTTTTGAAAATTTAATAATAAAATAATAAAAAATAATAAAATATTAAATAATAATATTTAATTAAAAATAATATTTTAATAAAAATAATAAAATAATACGGAAAAGGCAGTTTTCTGTAAAAGCTTTAGAAAGACAACTTTAAGTGCAGAATCTCATAATTACCTTCATAAAACACTTAGGGAGTGGTAATAACATATTAGTGAGGCAAAGATGAAGAAAAGATAAAAAGTTAAAGAAAAGATAAAAACCAAAGAAAATTCTGTAAAGTTTTAATGACAGAAAAACAGACAGAGACTAGTGAACAAACTAGGGCAACATAGTTAGTCCTTGAGTTGCGACTAGGGTTAGGTATTATATGAAAAGTTAAATTGTTTCAGTATAGATTTAATGAACCTATACTTGGGACATGCTAACTATTCATACCGAAATTTACATAAGCTTTAAATACATACATTAAACAGAGAAATCAGAGCAGAGTAAAGAAACACAGAGAATAGAGTAACCAGAGCAGAAAAAAGGGATACAGAGAAAAGAGTAATTAGAGCAAAGTAAAAAGACAAAGAGAAAAGAGTAATATGATAAAGAGAAATAGTTTGAATTAAGATGTTGTAAAAGTAAAAGCTGTAAAGTTTATATAGCATGATTGAACAGAGAAAGAAAGAAGTACTGCATAAGAATGTGAAAGTGATGATGAATAATGAGAATGTTAATGAATGATGGTAATGAGAATGATTATGTAAGAATTTGCTGCACTGAGGCAGTCAGATAGATGGTGGTACGACCACTGAGAACGCTTTCCTGGGATACCTTGCTATAATGCTTTGCTGTAAGATAGAGGTTGCTTACAGAGGTATCGAGATGAGTGTGCTCCTGTAAGACAGAGGTTGCTTACAGTGAGTGTGTTGTTGCTCCTGTAAGACAGAGGTTGCTTACAGTGAGTATGTTGTTGCTTCTGTAAGACAGAGGTTGCTTATAGTGAGTCTGTTGGGCGTATATCGGCTAATAAGTGCCGTCGTGCAAGACAAAGGTTGCTTGCAGTGGATATTGCCAACAGGAAAGCCTTATCCAGACAGAGGTTGCTGGGTAACGTCGGGAGCGGGTATGTAACTGATAGATGAGCTCATTACCTGCACTAGGGCTAGACATGCATCATATTTGGTTGCACATTTCCTCTGTTATGAATGTTGTTTGAATGTATGCCTTCTTTGTTTTCATTCTATTCTCTGTGTCTGTGTTTTGTTTTTTTGTATTCTTTTGTTTGTGTTTTGCTTTTTGTTTTCTCTATTTTCTCTATTTATCTATTTCTTCTGTCTACTGCTTCTCGGTATTCTGCTATTTATCTGCTAAACAACACGGAATTAATGAACGTAACTAATAACCCCGGCTCTACTAAGAACTCCCCAGTTCTTACCCCTTCTCTCTCCCTTCCTCTTTCAGATGGAAGCATGAGTACCCTTCCGTAGTTTGCTGATGACTGTTCTGTAAAGAGGATTCCGCTCTAGGTACTCTTCTGAGTCTATTGTGAACTCAGTTACCTGTCTATATGTATATACTGTGAGGCCAGCCAACGTCTGCACCCTGCTTATCTACAAACTTTAACCTAAGTCCTCCATACGATGTTGTTGTTATGTGGCCACTCGATGAAGTACTTGAGAGACGCTCTTTGATGACATATGATCGTGCAGAGGAGTAGTAGACGACCTTCCACCTTTTGATGATGTTCCACCTGACTTGAGTTTTGAAGACCTAGAACGTACTTTCCCTTGCTTTAGTAGTTTAGAGGGACTAGGTGAGTATAGAGTCTAGGCTAGCCTGGGTGCCAGATTAGGGACTTCTTGAACAGGTCAGGACCTGGGATATTGTATGTATATATATGTATATAGTTATTATCTAGCTATGTCTAGGGGTGTTCTAACTAAAAGTCTATACTCTAATAAAGGCTGGATCACCAAATATTGTCAACTGCTTGTGATGTATTTATGTGTGGTTGTTTATAATTGTTTTATATATTATCAGTTGTGAATTAATTATGAATGATACTGTTTGTTAATCCAAACGTTTTTTAAAAAAAAAGTACCTCACAAAATAACTACGCTTTTAACAACGAATAAGGCTCATATAATAAATAATAGATAATAATTAGGTAGACAAGTTGGTAGCGCTCAGTTTCTAGTATGATCATGACGTACCAGAAATTGGGTCGTTACAAACCATGCGAACGCGTGACAAGGAAAATCGCTGACTGACGCGAACGCGTGGATGACGCGTACGCGTGACCTGCGCGATCTGCAAAAATAACAGAATACGCTGGAGGCGATTTCGGGCCGCTTTTTGACCCAGTTTTCGGCCCAGAAATATAGACTAAACCTAGGGAACATGCAGAGACTCAAGACGCATCCACACACATTGAGATTCATCATATTAGGATTACACTTAGTTTCAGATCTGAGTTTTTTAGAGTTGCATTACATTGATAGTTTATGCTTTTGCTTGGATTTTTGGATGCTAAAAGTCATTACCTCCATTAAAGACATTACTTTAGTTTGTTTCCTCATTCCTTTATTTTTAATTACTCATTGACTCTATTCAATTAAGTATGTTACATTTTGAATTTATTAATATATGAAGTTATTTTTATTTTTAATTAATTTTAATTCTCTATTTTATTTTAATTAATTATGTCTTCTCATATTCTTATGATTATTAATTTCATGTCAATGGAGTAAAATTTTTACTTGACATGGGGGTTGATTAAGAGGTGATACTTGAGTTGGAATGCTCAAGTGCTTGGTTAAACTGGATGTTGTTGGCTAATTCCATACCTACTAACACTAGACCTCCCCAAGGGAGAGGGCTAGGATCTGAGGGTGAGAGTTAGTTCAATCACCATACCTTTCCTTATTTAGTAAGGGAAAATCGAGTGAGAACAACAACCTTTTTACACCACACTTGAGAAGATCCCAACAAGGATAGAAGTTCCACTTAATTATTCCCCCAGTTAAGGCCTTTTATTCAGAGTATCAATAATTATTCTTAGTTTATTTTTATTGCCTTATTTCACAATTATTTTAATTGCTCATTATCAAACTTAACTTTCTGGAAATTTTCTGATTAATAAAATAGCACTCTTTCCTGCAACTCATTGGGAGACAACTTGTGACTCATACTCCTAGATATTTCTAAAATTTGTGACAACCCTTTTTAAATTGGTGAGGTAGATCTTAGCCGATTAAGAGCTATACGTGCAACGCTGTCTCTTAATTAAAATCTCTGAATTGGTTAACTTCTGCCACGCATCAATTTTTGGCACCGTTGCCGGGGAGTTGCAATAGTGTGCTAAATTATTAATTAGTGTATATATTTTATTTTTATTTGCATATTTTATTTTTTTTCTGTTACCATGAGTTACATGTCTTTCTCATTAAATGACGCGTTCATTGCCTGATCCGAGTTTAGTCCCATTTGATCCTGAAATTGAAAGAACTCTTTCACATATTAGACGAACTCGACGTCGGTTAGCCTCCGAGGGTGGTGAAGTGACTATTATCAATTCACCAGTCTCATCTGAGGGCGAAACTGAACCGCCATCTGAGAGCAAGACAAGCTCATTTACTACTGATCCAATTGATTTACATGCAGAAAACATGGCAGCACCTAAGAGGATTACTCTCCAGGAGGCAGGAGCCCCAGATTTTACACTGCAGTCATATCAAGTGCATCACCCAACTGCAGCTGCAGATTTTGAACTAAAAACCGCACTGATCAACTTGATGCCCAAGTTTCATGGCTTACATGCTCAAGAGCCTATCAAGCACCTTAGGGATTTCCAGACAGCCTGTTCTACTATTAGGCATCATGGTGTAGATGAAACTTCTATTCTGTTAACCGCTTTCCCATTTTCTCTTGAGGGAAAGGTGAGGGAGTGGTACTACTCTCAACCTGAAGCAACTGTTACCAACTGGGATACCCTCAGAAGAAAATTTTTGGAAAAATACTTCCCAGCTAAAGTCACAGATAGACTGAGAAAAGAGATCTCCTGCATTGTTCAAGGTGAATCAGAGACTCTCTTTGAATATTGGGAGCACTTCAACAATCTCCTGGACGCATGTCCCCATCACATGATTGGTAAACTAGTATTGATCAGCTACTTCACCCAAGGCATGAACCCCCAGGATAAAACTACACTGGAAGGTGCTAGTAATAGTTCTTTGAAAAAGTACAAAACTGCAGATGAAGCATTGCAACTGATGAGCGACTTAGCTGAGTCCACTAGGAACCACAGACAGAGGCGCACTCCCAAAGCTGTTGTAGAGATTTCCACTAGCAAAGAAACCACTGCTCTCACCCAGAGTGTATGTGAAATGACCAACCTACTGAAGCAGATGCAGTTGAATCAACAACAAGCACAACAAGCTCAGCCTTCACCACAACAAAGCCAACAGTTAGTTCCACAAGGAGTATGTGGGATCTGTGCTGATTATAGTCATTATACTGATGAATGCCCACAGCTCCAGGAAGACAACACTGTGGCAGCCACTCACAACTTCTATGACTGCCCGAATCAAGGATACAATCAACAAGGTGGCAACTACAACCAAGGTGGCAACAATAGCCATGGATGGCAGGACAACTCCAACTAAGGCTGGAGAAATAATTCTAACCATGGCTGGAGGGATAACTTTAACAGAAGAGGCAGAGACAATAATGGAAACCAGAGGTGGAATAATAATAACAACAACTGACAACAGAATCAGAACCAACCTTACAGAGCACCTCATCTAAGACAATTACAAGGACCCCAGCAAACCCAACAGCAAGTTTCTCAGACTGCTTATTCTAATTCCTCATCAAATGATGAGATGCTTCGTTCTCTTGCACAAGCACAACAAGACATGCATGCTCAGCTGAACTCTAGTCTAAATGGCTTAACTACCACTTTACAAGCTCTCGTCTCCCGGATGGATTCCTCACTTAATTCCACACATCAACCTTCAAGCTCTAATGGAATTCCTTCTCAACCACTGCCTAATCCCAAGGGTGGCATCAATGCCATCACTCGAAGGTCCGAAACCACACTGCAGGAAAAGAACTATGAGGAGCCAAACCCACCAGAAAACGTGCCAACAAAGGATGTGGTGGAAGTGGAAGAAGCCGAAGAAGAAGAGGACGTACAAGACATAGTTGAAGAAGAAGAAGCTCAACCACAGAATGAAGCACCAAGGGATCCTAAAGCTACAAATTGCGCCCCTCCTATTCCATTTTCACAACTTGCAAGGAAGCCCAGAAAATAGATGGAACTTGACCCCAAAATGGTAGAAATATTCAAAAAGGTCGAGGTAACTGTTCCCCTTTTTGATGTTATTCAACAGGTACCTAAATACGCAAAGTTTCTAAAAGATTTGTGCATACATAAAGATAAAATTAATGAATTAGAAACTATTCCTTTAGGTAGTTCTATATCTGCTTTAATGGGAAATATACCTGAAAAATATAGTGATCCAGGTCCATGTATGGTTAGCTGTACCATTGGAGGTGTGATATTTTCTGACTGTATGGGTGATTTAGGAGCATGTGTTAGTATAATGCCTTTGTCTATATATGATACTTTGAGGCTCCCTCCTTTAAAAAGGTCGGCAGCTCGTTTTATGTTAGTAGATAAAAGCATTATTACAGTAGTTGGAATTGCTAAAGATGTACCAGTGAGCATTAAGGGGCTCACGTTTCCCATTGATTTCTACATCCTGTAAATGCCCCCTAATGACTTAGGAAGACCATCATCAATCCTACTTGGAAGACTGAAGAGAGAACTTTTGCATGGTCTAGAAATTTGCAGATAAATCCTCGTTGCAGGTATAGCTTCTAAACCAACAAAAGACCTTTCTTACAAACGTTTTGGTTGTCACAAGTAACAAACCCCTTTAAAATTGATAACCAAAGTATTTAAACCTCGGGTTGTCTTCTCAAGGAACTGCAGGGATGTATGTTCTTATTATTGGTTATGAGTTTTGTAAATTGGGGTTTTGAAAGTTAGGAACAAGTAATTTAAATGACAAATAAAATAAATAAATAACTGTAAAATAAACTCTTGGCAAGGTATGAGAATTTGGAAGTCCTATCCTAGTTATCCTTATCAATGGTGATGAGAATTGAGTTTTAATCCCACTTAGTTAGCCTTTACTAAAGCAAAGGAAGGTCAAGTGGACCAATTAGTTTGATCCTCAGGTCCTAGTCAATTCCTAAGAAAGGACTGGAGTTATTGAAGTTCAATTCAATTAGCAAAGACAACAATTATCAATCACGTTGAGTTTGATAACTCATGAGTTACCAATTACTTAACCAAGGCCAAAAGGAAAAAGTAAACTTACTCGAATAAAAATGTCTTCAGATTGGAAGCAACAGTAATATAAATGAAAGAAAGCAATCATAAACTGAAATACCTCAAATAACATTAATTAAGAGAATCATATGTAACATGGAAGAATTCATAAATTAAATTGAGAAAATAATTAAAAAGGAACATTGAACCTAATAAAGAGTTGGAATACTGAACTGAAATAATAAGAAATCCTAATCCTAAAACCTAAGAGAGAGGAGAGAACCTCTTTCTCTAAAAACTACATCTAAACTAAGAAAAGTGAATAATTGAACGCTCTCTCTGAATGGATGCATTTTCCCACTTTACAACCTTTAATATGTGCCTTCTGGACTTGGATCTGGGCCAAAAAGGGTTTCAGAAATCGCTGGGAGCATTTTCTATAATTTCCGGTGTGTGGCGTCTGTCACGCGTCCGCGTGGGTCACGCGGTCGTGTCATCTGGAATTTTCCTTATCACGCGTTCGCTTCGGTCATGCGTCCGCGTCATCTGTGTTCTGCTTAAGGCGCGCGTCCGCGTCAGTCACGCGTTCGCGTCGCTGCCTTTTCGCGCTGGGCATGCGGTCGCGTCGTCCATGCATTTGCGTCGCTGCCAGTTTCTTCAAAAACTCCATTTTGTGCTTTCCTTCCATTTTTGTATGTTTCCTTTCCATCCTTTAAGTCATTCCTGCCTTAGAAGATCTGAAACTTCTCAACACACAAATCATGGCATCGAATGGTAATAAAGGGTAATTAAAATAAATAATTTCAAAGCATAGGAAACATGTATTTCACATATATCACATAATAAGGAAGGGAAAGTAAAACCATGCAATTTACATGAATAAGTGGGTGAAGGATTGAATAAATCTCTTGAATTGAGCAGAAAACATATCATAAAATATGGTTTTATCAACCTCCCCACACTTAAACAATAGCATGTCCTCATGCTAAATCCAAGATAAAGAGTAAGGTAAAGTAGTGGAATCTCATGCAATGCAATATATCCTAAATGCAACTACCTAAATGAATCATGCAATTCTAATTGTTATTCACTTGTATATAAAACTTACATATAGTTAAATTAATTCACATTCTCAAGGAATCATATATGCATAGCCAAACCCTAGATAATGTTAAAGCACTTTTACAATTGAGATGGGTAAAAATATTTTTCAAACTTACAAGACAATTAACAATTTAAACAGAGATATATGGTGATGAGCTATTGAACCCTTACTGGATTTTGTGTTTACTCTCTAGTCACTCAGTGTTTATTGGGTTAATCACTCTATTCTTCTTTTTATCCTTACTTTTTATAACTTTGTTCTTCATCTAACCAATCAACAATTATAGAATATAAGCATACAAAAATCATGAGGTCTTTTTTCAAGGTTGTAATGGGGCCAAGGTAAAGGCAAGGGTATATGTATAAGGCTAAGTGAGCTAATAAGTGAATCCTTGATTAGTCTAAGATCTCACCTAACATACATATTTTGTAATTCAAAGTTTCTTAACCTATTTGCCCAACTTTTCTCACTTTGTATTGCAAGCTCATGCATTACTTAAATTTTATCCCATGTGCATTGATTCTTTTTATTTTGCAATTGGGGAATTTTTGTATCCCCTTAATTAAATACCGAAAATAAAATAAAAAAAAAATTTTAATGCACATGGTAATTCAATTGATTTCACATGAGCATGCTTCCCAAAATTTTTATTTTGAATATTTTTATTCTTTTTAACTTTCTACCTTTATTTCTATCATCCATGTTCCCATAAAGTTCCCCACACTTAAACAATACACAATTTTTATCTTAAGCTAACCAAGGATTCAACTTGGGATTTTTATTTTATTTTTCTGCTTAAGGCTAGTAATGTGGTTTATAGAACAAGAGGGGATTAAAAAGCTCAAGGGGGCTAACAAGGGTGATGTAAAAGGTAGGCTAATTTGGAATACGTGAGCAAATATTTCAAGCAATGGCCTCAATCATCTCTTAATATGTATCTATACTCTATAACTGGACATATAGATTAAAACAAAGTAAAGAACATCAGAATAAAAAGAAGGGCAAAACACACAGAAATAAAATTATGGTTTGAATGTAACCATACAATTAAGCTCAAAACTCACAGGCTGTGTGTTCTCTAGCTCAAAATTCATATATCAGTTATACATGTCATGCAAGTAGAAATTAAGAGTTCCCATTATTCTCAATGTAAAATTTGGGTGGCTTTAAAGTTTTAGTGTTCCTCCTTGATGAAATGTTGTTAACTAACTAACATGTTATGCTATATATACAGGGTGTATGGATTGTTTTTGATTATGTTAAAGTTTCTAGTTTACTTCCTTTTTATTTTCAATTTAAACCAAACTATCATATGCTAAAAGGGTAAACTATACTAATTAATCCACATATTCTATAACTAATTTGTTTAGAATTACAAACTAAACTAAATGGCTAAAATATGAACTAAAGTGCAAAATGCGGAAATAGAGTAAAAACACATGAAAAGAACAATGTTTAAGTACTGAAAGATAAAAAAAATAAAAACAAAGATAAAGATACAGAAAAATAACCAAAATAAGATAAAAGAGTCTGTAGTGGTTCACCAAAAAGATATGCCAGAGATAGCGACCTCCTCACACTTAAAATAAAGCATCGTCCTCGATGCTCACTCAAGCTGGGTGTGAAGGAGTGTCATCACTGGAAGGATGGGCTGCTGGAGTCTCGGTGGTGGCCTGAGGATCTGCTGTAAATGAGGCTCTGACTGGATTGGAATCTCTGCATCTGCGGCCTGTATCTGGTGTGGCTCTTCCTGCTGTGGCGCAGCCTGCTCTGGTCCTGCCTGTGCAGCCTGGGCAGGTGTCCCCTCCTCGTGATCGTCCTCTGCCATCTCAGATGTATCAGAAGGGGTGTCAGGCTTAGAGGGGATGTCGCCGCCGGAACGGATCATCAACTTGAGGTGCTCATAGCGTCGCTTGTTGCGACGCTCCATACGGTCCAAGCGGGCGAAGAGACGATGCACCAAATGGTAAATAGGCTCAGGAACAGCTGGAGGTGCAGTGGGTGGGGCGGGTGCAGTAGTGGAAGAAGAAGGGGCAGCTGAAGGGGTGGCTATCTCATCAGGAACGGTGAGGAATGGAGGTGTATAGCCTAAAGCTCGAAACTTCTTGCTGTGAGGGATAATCTTCTTGCAGTCCACAGCAGGTGGCTTCTCATCAGCATCCTCCCAAGGCACGTCAGCTCGACGGCCTAGCTGCGTGACCAGGTAAGGGAAAGGAAGGGTCCCTCTGACATGGACCCTGGCCATAAAGTGCCGGATGAATCGTGGCAAATACAGGTCCTTACCCTCCAGCACACACCAGAGAAGGGTGATCATAGTGGCAGGTAGCTCCGTCTCATGCGTGTTCGGCATAATAAAGTTGTTCAGGATCTGGTGCCCGAGCCGAGCCTCATCATTCAGATACATAAGCTTGATTCCTTTAGGCATAGTGGTGTTCTTACCCATGACCCATGGGACAGTAGGGTCAAGGGCTATCCTCTCCTTGACAGCATCCCAGTCGAATCTCAGAAACCTCAAATCCTCTTCAGCCTTTTGGTAACCGTCAGGCTGATCTGACTTAGGCTGAAGGCGCAGAATATCCTCAATGGCCTCTTCAATGACCAGTATCTGTTTTTCTCTGAGGTTCACTGCATCCAGGGAAGTCTTGAAATAATTGCAGTAAAACTCTCTTATCCAGGAAGCATTGACCTCAGTCAAGTTTCTCTCCAAGAAGAATTAGCCTCTCTGTTTGATCTGATCAGAGGTGTACTGCTGTAGTTCTTCTGGGATCTTCAGAGTCCTCTCCAGGTATAGGTTCCTGGAGGTGGCAAACACGGGATACTTCAGCTCACAGTATCGGTTTGCAAACTTAATGGGATCATTGGCAGGGAGGAGCTGGTCAGCCTTCTCCTGCGGGATAAAGTGCTTTTCCCGCCAGGAGTCATCATGCATAATCTGTAGGGTTGACATAGAGGATTCACCTTTTTTCCATTTGCCAGTGGTAGCCTTGCCTTTACCTTTTCTTTGAGGGTCAGACATCCTGAAAAACAGAAATCTAAGATATAATAAAAATAGGAAAACAAGTAGGCAAATAACAAGATAAGCACATAGTGGCAAAGGAGCAGTAGAATTATGAAATGAGTTGAATAATTGTGCGTATTGGATTGTTTCGGAGTTAAAAAGTGGAGATGAGAAATTACAATCCAAAATGTATTATAAGGAGAATACTTGTTAATTAGGAGCAATAATAAGCATGCCATGAGTTAAAAAGTTGAAAGAGTTAGTCAAAAAGCAGAGGGGGAAGTTAGAAAGTTAAAAGTGGTTAAACTTGAAAAAGAGGTTAGAAAGCAAAAATCAGTGAGTTAGTAAAAAGAAAATCAGAGTAAGTGGCATGATGATCGGTTTCTAAGTAACAAGAATTTCACAATTTTAAGCAATAGTCAACTCATATTCAAGCAAGGAAATCAAGTTGTTGATGATTCATATAGATATAGATATAGCGAAAAGTGAAATCTAATCATCAATAATGTGATTTATTAACCGGGAAAAACAGAGGAATAAGAATGCTGGCCCATGCATTCATGAATTGGTTTGGTAAAGGCTGAGGAGTGCCGAATTCAAGTTGCCAAAACCAAAACATGAATGAATATCAAAACAATTTACAGAAAATTGGGCAGCATTCCGGCTAAAATTTGATGTTTCCAGGTAATAAACAGCAAGCAGAATAGTTCATATAAATTAAAGTAAAGCTACAAATACATATACGGAATATGAACATGAAAAAGCAGTGTAAAAAGCAGCATGAAACAATAAAGAACAGTATATGAACAGTACTAACAACACAGCAACAGCAGAATTGTGAAAATTATAAAACAAGTAGCAAGAACAGCGCAATTAATCAGGCCTAAATCCACTAACCACATCCTAGCTACCTAACCAGCTAGAATCCACTACAAACATGCATATCTAACTAGCCTAATTTGAACATAATTGGAAAAATATGCAACTAACTACGAATGGAAGGAAAATGGCGTTCGGCGGAACCTGGTAGGCGTATGAACAAAGCTAGGGAACAGAGAGATGGAGGGGGTGTGGTGGTGGTCCTGGGAGGGGGCACGACGGCGCGGTAGCAGAACAGGGCGGCGGTCGGTGGCTTTTTGTGGTGGCAGGGGGTAGGGTTAACGGTGGAGGTGGTGGTGGTGGTTTAAGAAAATGGGGGTGAGGGTGGTGGTGGTGGTGGGAGGCGCGGCGGTGATGGCGTCGTGGTGGTGGTGGTTGGCCGCGGTGGTGGAGGGAAGAAGAGAAGGGAAAGAGAAGAAAGGGAGGGAAGGAAGAAGGATGGGGTGGGCGTCGCGGTTGTGGCTGGGTGGTCGGCGCTGGTGCGGTGGTCAGGGGTGGTTGGCGGCGGCGATGGGTGCAGAGGAAGGGGGGAGAGAGAACAAAGGGGGTTGGGGAAAGAGAGTGGGGCGCGATGAGGGTAGGGTTTCGTGTCACTGGGGTTAGTGAAATTAAATTCACACGAACGCGTGGGACACGCGATCACATGGCTAGGGGAAATGGGGTTGACGCGATCGCGTGAGTGACGCGATCGCATGGAATAGAAAAAAGGATAAATGACGCGGTCGCGTGAGGCAGGCGACCGCGTCGCTGGAAATTGTGCGAAGCACACAATTCTAGCGTCGTTTCAGTGCAACTCTCTGTCTCCTTTTTGGGTGATGTGCAATCCACGCGACGCGAACCTGTCGCTCACGCTTTCACGTGGGATGAGTTTTTGTGCAAGTGACGCGTTCGCGTCGGTGATGCGGACGCGTGGGCCGTTTTGTGCTAAATGCACACCAGCCGCACGATTCCAGCCCAAATTTCTGGGCGTTAGATTTTTACGCCGATTTCCAGATCACACGTTCGCGTGATTGACGCGGACGCGTGGGAGGTGCTTCTCGCAACTGACGCGAACGCTTTGGCAATGCGATCGCGTCGCACGCCTTTCTTTTTTTTTTTGAGTTATATATGCAGGTGTGTAATTTTGCAGTATGCAATGCTAATGCAATTGATATGAATAACATCCAGGTTCAATAAAATTAATATAACATAAAATCAAACAATACGAAATAATAACTGAAAAAGGAACGACCATACCATGGTGGGTTGTCTCCCACCTAGCACTTTTAGTTAAAGTCCTTAAGTTGGACATTGGATGAGCTTCCTGTTATGGTGGCTTATGCTTAAATTCATCCAGAAATCTCCACCAATGTTTGGATGCCAACAGCCTTCGGGGTCCCAAACTAGGCATGTGAAGCCTTTGAGCAGCTTCAAACAGGCTCTTAAGCTCCTGGGGTGACGAATGTTAGAATATTTTCCAGGATCCCAAACTTTGCTTTTAAATCTGCCTTTGGCTTGATCTATATTCTTCAATCCGGGTGGTTTAGAAATTGTATCCTCACCAAGATGACCAAACGTCTTCCGTGACCCATTCAATTGAACTTGATACCAATCCTTGCACTTAGAATTGAAGCGTGGAACCTCATTGAATCTTGTACACCAGCTTTGAGTACGAGCCATTTCCCTCTTACTCTTAAAGCCGCAGAGAGCTCTAAGATGGCCATCTATTTCAAGCAAACCATATTCAAGTGGAAAAGTGAAGATAAAGGTTAAGGATTGTACCCACTTGAAGCTTGTATTAGGTGGTAATGGCCTTGGGATGGGTGTTTCCAGTGGTTCTGTACGTTCTACTCCGTTGTATTCTTCTGTGGATTCCTCCACTTCTTTGCAAAATACTTCAACAGCAACTGTGTCCTGGTCAAAATCTTCTATGTCTTCCTCATCACTTAAGTCATACGATGGAGGTTGAGAAAAATCTACCTCCATATCATCTTTGTATTCACTTGGGGAAGATTTTTCAATCTCGGAGAATTCACTTGCGGGTGCAAGTTCATCACTAGGAGAACTTGACTTGTGACTATCACTATGAAGGAAACTTGTGTCTTGGGTTATTCCGTCTAGTTCTTCATGAAATACCTGCTTTGGGGATTGTGCACTATCCTCCTTAGCATCAATTGTAACGTCCTTGACGAAATTTTTCACAACTCTGGATTCCCATGGAGGTTCAGCATCTCCTAAATCTTCAACTAGTACTTCTTCTTCTTGGATAATTTGAGCTTCCTCCAATTGTTCCAGAACAAAGTTATGCTCACTACTACCTACTGGGGTTTCTAGTATCTCCTTCATGCTATGTTTGTCATTAGATTCTCCACATAAAGCTATTGGAGTTCCTTGAGTGTCTAAACGTCTGGAAGATAATTGATATATTGCTTGCTCCAACTGATGAAGGGTTGTATGAAGTTGATCTACTGTTTCCTTGAGGCGAGCCTGTGATTCTCGAGGTGATGGATATGGACATGGTACACAGGAAAGTGGTGGTGTTTGGGAGTAAGTGGATTGGAGTTGGGGTAAATAAGGATCGTACGGTGGTGAATGGTGAAAAGGAGCTTGTGATTGTGGTGGTTCAAATCTACATTCATAGGATGGTCTATAAGCACAGGGTGGGCCTTGTTTGTAATTGCAAGGTGGTCTACCATGTCTATTAGCTTGGTATGCATTGTATAGTGGTCCTCGTCCATGATATCTTGGAGGGTGTTGTTGCCTAAAGGGTTGATCAGATCCTCTTGGCTTCATCCATCCTTGATTGCTTTGACCTTGATGCATGTTCCTGCTATAACTTCCGTTCCTTTCAACAATATTAGAACCAAACTCAAAGCGAGAGGGGTGAGAATTCATAGTAGCTAATAAAATTAAAAAGGGAAAAACAAAAAACAAATAAACAAATAAAAGAAAAATATTTACAATAACCAGTAATAAGGCACACGTTTGCAGTTCCCCAGCAACGGTGCCATCTTGAAGAGAGAACTTTTGCGTGGTCTAGAAATTTGCAGATAAATCCTCGTTGCAGGTATAGCTTCTAAACCAACAAAAGACCTTTCTTACAAACGTTTTGGTTGTCACAAGTAACAAACCCCTTTAAAATTGATAACCGAAGTATTTAAACCTCGGGTCGTCTTCTCAAGGAACTGCAGGGAGGTATGTTCTTATTATTGGTTATGAGTTTTGTAAATTGGGGTTTTGAAAGTAAGGAACAAGTAATTTAAATGACAAATAAAATAAATAAGTAACTGTAAAATAAACTATTGGCAAGGTATGAGAATTTGGAAGTCATATCCTAGTTATCCTTATCAATGGTGATGAGAATTGAGTTTTAATCCCACTTAGTTAGCTTTTACTAAAGCAAAGGAAGGTCAAGTGGACCAATTAGTTTGATCCTCAGGTCCTAGTCAATTCCTAAAAAAGGACTGGAGTTATTGAAGTTCAATTCAATTAGCAAAGACAACAATTATCAATCATGTTGAGTTTGATAACTCATGAGTTACCAATTACTTAACCAAGGCCAAAAGGAAAAAGTAAACTTACTCGAATAAAAATGTCTTCAGATTGGAAGCAACAGTAATATAAATGAAAGAAAGCAGTCATAAACTGAAATACCTCAAATAACATTAATTAAGAGAATCATATGTAACATGGAAGAATTCATAAATTAGATTGAGAAAATAATTAAAAAGGAACATTGAACCTGATAAAGAGTTGGAATACTGAACTGAAATAATAAGAAATCCTAATCCTAAAACCTAAGAGAGAGGAGAGAACCTCTCTCTCTAAAAACTACATCTAAACTAAGAAAAGTGAATAATTGAATGCTCTCTCTGAATGGATGCATTCCCCCACTTTATAACCTCTAATATGTGCCTTCTGGACTTGGATCTGGGCCAAAAAGGGTTTCAGAAATCACTGGGAGTGTTTTCTGTAATTTCTGTTGCGTGGCGTCTGTCACGCGTCCGCGTGGGTCACGCGGTCACGTCATCTGGAGTTTTCCTTATCACGCGTTCGCTTCGGTCATGCGTCCGCATCATCTGTGTTCTGCTTAAGGCGCGCATCCGCGTCAGTCACGCGTTTGCGTCGCTGCCTTTTCGCGTTGGGAAGGCGGGTGCGTCGTCCATGCATTTTTGTCGCTGCCAGTTTCTTCAAAAACTCCATTTTGTGCTTTCCTTCCATTATTGTATGTTTCCTTTCCATCCTTTAAGTCATTCCTGGCTTAGAAGATCTAAAACTTCTCAACACACAAATCACGGCATGGAATGGTAATAAAGGGTAATTAAAATAAATAATTTCAAAACATAGGAAACATGTATTTCACATATATCACATAATAAGGAAGGGAAAGTAAAACCATGAAATTTACATGAATAAGTGGGTGAAGGATTGAATAAATCTCTTGAATTGAGCACAAAACATATCATAAAATATGGCTTTATCAAAGACCATTCTTGAAGACTTCAAAGTTCTAGCTGGATGCTTTCTCAGGAACTTACTCTTTTGAGATAGATAGCAGAACAGTGAGTTTCAGTTTAATTGAAGCTATGAAGCATCCTCCAGAAGATCATTCTATCTTTCAATGCAATATTATTGATGAAACTGTAGCTGAAGTTCACCAGGAAGAATTAGAAGAGAAGTACATAGAGCAAGGTCCAAGTGTGGGGACACTTTCTAAAAATAATGAGAAAACTTTACCATTATCACCAGCCCCGGATGATCCAGAGCCTAGCTATGAGCAGAAATTAGAGTTAAAGCCCCTTCCTCTACACCTCAAGTATGCTTACCTTGAGGACAAGCAGAAGTTCCCAATCATCATTTCAAGGGAACTCACTTCTCAACAGGAAGCACAGTTACTCAGTGTGCTGAGAAAACATACGAAAGTAATTGGATGGATCTTGGCGGATATAGTAGGCATTAGCCCCCAAGTTTGTGAACACAGAATAATCTTAGAAGAGGGAGTAAAGCCTGTCCGTCAGCCTCAAAGAAGATTGAATCCCACCATCTTAGAAGTTGTCAAGAAGGAAGTGACCAGGCTACTTGAGGCAGATATTATTTACCCCATCTCAGACAGTGAATGGGTCAGTCCAGTACAAGTGGTGCCCAAGAAGTCTGGAGTCACAACAATAAAGAATGAGCATGGAGAGCTTCTGACAACTAGAGTGCAGAATTCATGGAGAGTTTGCATTGACTATAGGCATCTCAACCAAGCCACTCGCAAGGATCATTACCCCTTGCCATTCATTGACCAAATGCTTGATCGCCTGTCAGGTAAATCTTATTATTGTTTCTTAGATGGTTATACAGGCTACTTTCAAATTCACATAGCTCCTGAAGATCAGGAAAAGACTACTTTTACATGTCCTTTTGGGACTTATTCTTATAAGAGAATGCCCTTTGGCTTATGCAATGCACCTGCTACTTTCCAAAGATGCATGATGAGTCTTTTCTCTGATCTGATTGAGAACGGTATGGAAGTTTTTATGGATGATTTTAGCATATATGGTGATTCATTTAGCCTTCGCTTAGATAGTTTATCTAGAGTGTTAGACAGATGTGTTAGTACAAACCTTGTATTAAATTTTGAAAAATGTCACTTTATGGTCAAACAAGGAATTGTACTAGGACATGTTGTGTCTAATACTGGCATTTCTGTAGATCCAGCAAAGGTGGATGTTATTTCTAGTTTACCTTACCCCTCCTCCGTGAGGGAAGTCCGTTCGTTCCTTAGCCACGCAGGTTTTTACAGGAGATTCATTAAGGACTTCAGTAAGGTAGCATTACCTTTATCCAGATTGCTGCAGAAGGAAATTGAGTTTGAGTTTTAATGAAAGCTGTATGTAAGCATTTGATAAGCTGAAAACCGCCCTGACTCAAGCTCCAATTGTGAGAGGACCAGACTGGAGCCAGCCATTTGAAATCATGTGTGATGCTTCCAATCATGCAATAGGAGCAGCGCTGGCTCAGCGCGAAGGTAAGAACCCTTTTGTAATTACTTATGCATCTAAGACTTTAGATGCTGCTCAGTCTAATTATACTACTACTGAAAAAGAGCTTCTTGCTATTGTTTTTGCTCTGGATAAATTCCGAGCCTACTTACTTGGTACTAAGGTAGTAGTGTACTCAGACTAGGCAGCTCTAAAATATTTATTAGCGAAAAAGGAGTCCAAACCAAGGCTAATACGTTGGATAGTGCTGTTACAAGAATTTGATTTAGAAATTAAAGATAGGAGTGGTAACCAGAATTTAGTGGCAGACCACCTGAGTCGCCTTGAGCACATTAAGAGTGACTCCACTCCTATAAATGATAATTTCCCATTTGATAGCTTACAAGCAGTATCTGAAGTAGTTCCTTGTTATGCACCTGTAGCTAATTATCTAGTTAGCCACACTTTTCCTCCATATTTTACTAAGCACCAGAGAGACAAGCTGAAAAGCGAGTCTAAATATTATATATGGGACGATCCATATTTATAGAGGTGTGGCACTGACTAAGTAATTAGACGGTGTGTGCCTCAATCAGAACTCCAGTCTATTTTAGAGGCCTGCCACTCATCTGAGAGTGGAGGACATTTTGGCCCTCAAAGAACAGCTAGAAAAATTCTAGACTGTGGATTCTGGTGGCCTACTCTTTTCAAAGATGCTGCTGAATTTTGTAAATCTTGTTCCCCATGCCAAAGGTTTTGTAATATATCCAAGAGGGATGAGATGCCTCAACAGCTTATGTTTTTCTGTGAAATTTTTTATGTTTGGGGCATTGACTTCATGGGTCTATTTCCAAATTCTAATGGTTATTTTTATATACTGTTAGCCGTGGATTATGTTTCTAAGTGGGTGGAAGCAATTCCTACCCGTACTGATGATGCTAACACTGTTGTTTCCTTTGTTAGAAACCATATTATCTGTCGCTTTGGATCACCACGAGCAATCGTGAGCGATCAAGGCACCCATTTTTGTAACAAGAGACTAACAGGATTACTGAAAAAGCATGGGATAATTCACAAAGTAGCAACAGCTTATCATCCCTAGACCAATGGGCAAGCAAAAGTCTCTAACAGAGAGGTTAAACGTATTTCGGAGAAGATAGTAAAACCTCACAGGAAGGACTGGAGTGCCAGGCTATAAGATGCACTCTGGGCATATCGAACAGCGTACAAGACACCCATTAGGATGAGCCCATTCCACTTGGTATATGGAAAGGCTTGCCACCTCCCCATGGAAGTGGAACACAAGGCTTTCTGGGCTGTACAAGAATGCAACATGAATCTTACGAAAGTTGGTGCTGAAAGGAAGCTACAACTAGCAGAACTAGAGAACCTCCGCCTAGAAGCATATGACAACTCCAGGCATTACAAGGAGAAAATGAAGGCTGTCCATGACAAGCACATTAAAAGAAAAGAATTCAGACCAGGGGAGTTAGTTCTACTATATAACTCCAGACTGAGGCTCATGCTAGGTAAAATGAGATCAATATGGGAAGGTCCATACAGAGTAGAGAAGGTAGAGCCATACAGAATTTTCCACCTGCGTCATCCTGTTAACTCCAAATTTCTTAAGGTTAATGGACATTGCCTAAAGCTTTACCATGGTGAGAAGATGAAGAATCAAAAGGAACTAGAGATCTTCCTCTTGGAAGATCCACGAAGAGAAGCTGAATGAAGCCTAACGAGTGTCCAACTTAAGGACGTAAAAGCAAAGTGCTAGGTGGGAGACAACCCACCATGGTATGATCATTCCGTTTCAGTCTTAGTTTTATTTTCACTTTATTTTTATGATGTTAATGACTCTTCTCATCATCCCTGCATTTAGCTGCATACAGTTTGCATGTGCATTTTGCTTATTAGTTTTATAAAAAAAAAAGTACGCACGCAACCCGGCAGCGTCGCTGACGCGTCCGCGTCACTAGTGCAATGTGAAGAAAAGGAAGATTGAACAGAAAGTCACGCGAAAGCGTGGCTGGAGGCGTGCCTGAGGCACAAACATGCCCACGCGTCCGCGTCATTTGCGACACAAGCCTCCCACGCGTTCGCGTCACTCACGCGAACGCGTGACCCCGTAAAATCGACGTAAATAGGTGTATGGCAGCATGTTGCGATGGAGCTGGGCTGGACTTATGCTAGAAGCACCAGCTACATCACGCGACCACGTTCCCCATGCGGTCGCGTCGTTTTCAAAACATCACCATTCACGCGATCGCGTCAACCATGTGATCGCGTCACCTTAAAAATTTGGCTAAAAGAGTTTGAAACAGAGAGTCGCGCGAACTCGTGGCTGCTCTTGCGCCATTCACACAATTCAAGTCACGCGACCGCGTGACCCATGCGTCCGCGTCACTTGACACATTCACATGCCATGCGACCGCGTGACCCACGCGTCCGCGTCGCATGCAGCGCACAGAATATTCAAATCAGCCAAAATATCTTTTCTTTTCTTCCCCAAATCCTAATTTTATCTTTTCCTTTGTTATTTCTTTCTTCCCCCTTCTTCTTTCACTACTCATTCTCACTTCTTACTTTCTCCTCCCTTATTTGTCACCCCCATTATCAAGGTTCTTTTCTTCCTCCTTCTTTACTTCTTCATTATTATTCCTTTTCTTTTATTCATGTTTTCTTATTTATTTTTCTTTTTTATCTTCATTATCTATATTTTCTTTTCCTTCTTTTTATTTCTTTAATTGGTGTTGAAAATTTATTTGGGTCATTATTTATTTCTATATTTTGCTTGTGGATTATTATGAAATTGTTTGACAATTAATATTACCTTTTAAAGGTTTGCTTGCATGTTCTATCTTATATTCTCAACAACATTTTTACCATGCATGCTAAGTGTTTGTGAAAAAGCCCGTATGGCATCATGCACTACCTTTATGTTATTCTACTACTTTAATGCCTGCTTTTCACAAAATCCCTTTTATATTTTATTGATTAAATTTAATTGTCAATACAAACAGGTTATTAGTTTGAAAGACTTGGTAATCTAACTTGGACATTGAATGCTGGATCTATGCTACTCATGCCTTTGCCGGCATGCCAATAAACATCTTGCATTTAATTGCTATCACATGCATTTATTATCTTACCTTTGATGAACTTTTCACATGTAGTCTAGACCATGTGTTAACGACATCCCTCTTTACCGTGCATTGATTACCACTCATAATATTCGCTCCCTTGTTTGAACCCTTCGCTTTACATATTACTCTCTCTTTCCTTTTTCAGGATGGCCACCAAGAAAGGTAAGGAGAAAGCTACTCCCAAACCACCAGCAAGGGGAGGAACAAAAAGAGCATTAGTGGCAGAGCCATCTTCAACAGCAGTAAAGCCCTCAACAAAAAGAATTAAGAGGATCATCAAGGTCGATGAAAAAGAAAAAGCCTTTCTAGCAAAGGACACTGCGCGGTTTCCTAACCGCTATTGTGAGCAGATGTTCCCCATCCTGGCAGAGAGAAATTACAACAATGAATACCTTCTCATCCTCCCAACCCACATTGCTGAATTTGTTGAGCCGCAAATTGAACGAAGACAATGGGGATTCCTACGAGGACAGCCACGGTAGGTTAATCTCTCATGGGTAGTAGAATTCTACTCCAACTTTCACATGCCAACCATGCAGTCTGTCTATGTCCGTCAAAATCAAGTCCCCGTAACCGAAGAGGCCATTCAACAAACTTTAGATCTTCCCCCAGCTCCAGAAGGATTGGACACATTCCAAGAAGTCTCACTCAAGCGCTAGACATACCAATTTGACTAGGACGCCGTTCTCAGAGTTATAGGACAACCTGGCAGCAGATGGATCTACGGATACCATCGTTCCCGACCTAAGGGAATATCGGCTTCAGCACTTACCTTGGAGGCTCGAGTATGGGCACAGATCATGTCCCATTATGTCTTTCCAAGAACTCACGAGTCCCCCTTCACTGCAGACATGGTTGTTTTACTCTAGTGTATCCTTACAGACCAGCACCTAAACCTACCAAGACACATCCGGAATGCAATGGGACACGTACAAATTGCGGGCAACCTACCTTTTCCCGCCTTGGTTTCAGATCTCGTCTCGACAGCCGGAGTCTCCTACAGAGCTGGGGACACTGATAAACCACTATTTTATGGTTTATCTTGTTCTCAATTGAGTGGTTTTTATCTACTCTTTACCCACTTATTCATACTATTTGCATGGTGTTACATTTGCCTTCCTAATTATATGCTTTAATTGAAAACATGTTTCTTTGGACTTATCTTTGCTAATATTAATCCTCTCTTATTACCATTAGATGCCTTGATATGTGTGTTAAGTGCTTTCAGAGATTACAGGGCAGGAATGGCTCAGAGGATGGAAAGGAAGCATACAAAAGTGGAAGGAATACAAGAAGTTAAAGGAACTGCAAAGCTGTCAGCCTGACCCTCTCGCACTCAAACGGCTATAACTTTAGATATAGAGGTCCAAACGACGCGGTTCTGACCCAGTTCTCGGCCCAGAAAACACAGATTAGAGGCTATAAAGTGGAGGAATGCATCCATTCATAAGGAGGCTTTCATATTCACAATTTTAGGAGTAGATGTAGTTTTTAGAGAGAGAGGTACTCTCCTCTCTCTTAGGATTAGGATTTAGGACTGCTCTTAGTTTTAGGAGTGACTCTCAATCCCAAGTTCTTTATTTTTATTTATTTTTCCAATTTAATTTATGAACTCTTCCATGTTACATATAATTTTCTTAATTAATGTTATTTGAGGTATTTCAGTTTATGATTGCTTTCTTTAATTTATGTTATTGTTGCTTTACATCTAAAGGCATTTTTATTCCGATAAATTTACTTTTTTCCCTTTTTGGTTTTGGTTAAGAAATCAGTAACTCAGGAGTTATCTTATCTCAACATAATTGATAACTGTTATCTTTGCTAATTGAACTGAACTTCAATAATCCCAACCTTTTCTTAGGAAATAAATAGGATTCGAAGATCAAACTAATTAGTCCCTTGACTTTCCTTTGCTCCAGCAAAGGTTAACTAAGTGGAATTAAGATCCAACTTTCATTGTTTTTGATAAGGATAACTAAGCCTGGACTTCCAATTTCTCATACCTTGCCAAGAGATTATTTTACAGTTATTTATTTATTTTTATTGCTTGAAAATATACCTGTGCGCATTGCTCAAACTCCAGAACCCCAATTTACAAACTCATAACCAATAATAAGAACATACCTCCCTGCAATTTCTTGAGAAGACAACCCGAGGTTTAAATACTCGGTTATCAATTTTAAAAGGGGTTTGTTACTTGTGACAACCAAAACTTTTGTACGAAGGAATTTCTGTCGGTTTAGAGACTATATCTACAACGCGACTGTTTTTATGAAATTCTTTACTGGCAAAAATCCCAACGTCAAAATGGCGCCGTTGCCGGGGAATTGCAAACGTGTGCCTTATTATTGGTTATTGTAAATTTTTTATTTTTGCTTGTTTATTTGTTTTTATTTTTTGTTTTTATTTTTGCTTTTTCTTAAATTAAGAGGTTATTGGTTTTTACTTTAAAATTTTTATCTTATCTTATTTAAAAAATCAAATTTCAAAATTCAAATTTAAAAAATTTTCAAAATTCAAATTTAAAAATTTTCAAATTTCAAATTTCAAAAATTCAAAATTCAAAAATTTAAAATTCAAAATTTCAAAATTTAATTTTCAAATTCAAAATTTAAATAACCTTTCAATTTAAATTTGTTTTTATTTTTGTTTTTAATTTTTATTTGCTACTATGAACTCTCACCCCTTTGGCTATGAGTCTGGTTACAATTATGTTGCAGGAAGAAGAAATTACAATAAAAACAGGCATCAAGGTTGGAACAATCAAAGATGGGAGGAGTCAAAAGGATTTGATCAACCCTCATGGCAACAACCACCTCCAATGGACTATCAACAACCACCACCATATGCCTATAAACCCTCTCCTCAACACAGCTTTGAACCACCATACTCACAAGCCACCTACAACCATTCACCTCCATATGACCCTAACCTGTATCCACCATACCAACCACCCTATGAACCAAATGAACCCTCCTATCCACCCCAAACCTCCATGGAGAAAGCACTTGCCGATCTAAACTCTACTATACAAGCTCTCTTCGCCCAAATCAGGCCACCAAATACCTTCAACAATCAACCCTCAAGCTCTAGTGCACTTCCTTTTCAACCACAGAATGATCTCTCCATCCCATCACCACCATCCATGGAAGAGCACCCACATCCATCCATCCAGGAGCAACATGATCCCAATGATGCTATTGACATAAAACAAGAGAGAAGGGATTATCTTCGCGAATCCATACTTCATAAGGAGCTAGAGGAGGCCCTATGGGTAAAGGTAGGAGAGACCCTTAAAGATGAAAGAGTAGTTGAAAGGAGTTGTCATGGAGAGAAAATCATCAAGGATGAGTACAATTTTATATTAAAATTACTGGACAAAGCAGTAATTATTGAAGAGGAAAAAGTGGTTGAAGATTTAGGAGATGCAGAACCTCCATGGGAAAGTCAAGTTATCAAGCCTCCTTCAAAGACGTTTGAAATTGATATTGAGGAGGGTGTACAACCTCCAAGGCATATCATGGCTAAAGACTTTGAAGAGGTTGATCATGAGATGGAGATTAAAGAAGAAGAAGAAGCTTGCAAAGAGGTTGGAGTTGTCAAAGAGCACAAGGGAGTGGAGCTTGCAATTTCAAAAAAAATACCTCCCTCTAAGTTGCCATCATCCTTCACAACATTCAAGTGGGTAAAATTCATATCCCTTAGCTTTCTAATTCCACTTGAATATAGGCTACTGGAGACGGATGGTCAACTTGGAGCTCTTTGTAACATTAAGAGCAAGAGGAAGATGGCCAGTGGTAAGAATTGTCCTACAAGGTTCATCATGGTTGGAAGCTTTAAGTTTAAATTCAAAGGTTGGTGTAAAGCTCAACTGAATGGGTCTAGGAAGTTGTTTGGCCACTTTAGTGAGAATTCTGAGTGCTTGCTACCCGGGTGGAATCATGATAATCAACAAGAAGACGGGTACAAAAGCAAGATTTGGGACCCCAGAATCCATTCTGGCAATAAACACTCTTGGGGCCTTGTCACTTGCTTTAACTTACTTGAAGGCTTTCTGCGCCTAGTTTGGGATCCCTGAGGCCATTGGAATCACAAACATTGGTGGAGATTCCTGGATGAATTCAAGCACAAGCCACCATAACAGGGAGCTCACCAAATGTCCAACTTAAGGACTTTAACTAAAAGTGCTAGGTGGGAGACAACCCACCATGGTATGATCGTTCTTTTTCAATTTTATTTCGTGTTGTTTATTTTTATTTTATTTTATTTTCATTGAACCTAGAAGTTTTCATAGCATCTACATTAGCACTGCATATTGCATACTGCATAATTGCATAAAAAAAAGGGAGAGCACGCACGTGACGCGGCAGCGTCGCTGACGCGTCCGCGTCGCCAGTGCGTTTTGGAAGAAAAGAACTGAACAGAGAGTCACGCGAGAGCGTGGCTGGAAGCGTGGCTGTAGCACAAATTGATCCACGCGACCGCGTGCCCCATGCGTCCGCGTCATATGAAAAATAAGCCTCCCCACGCGTCCACGTCACCCACGCGACCATGTGGCCCTGTAAATCGATGTAAAAAAGTGTATGACCGAAAGTTGAGCTGGAATTGGGCTGGACTCGTACTGGAAGCCCAAGCCCTACCACGCGACCGCGTGCCCCACGCGGCCGCGTCATTTTAAGAAAATGGCCATTCACGCGATCGCGTCGACCACGCGACCGCGTCACCCTGGATTTTGGCAATACTAAGTTTTGAACAGAGAGTTGTGCGACCACGAGGCTGCACTCGCGCCACTAGCACAAATCGAGTCACGCGATCGCGTGCCCTACGCGTCCGCGTCACCCAACCTTATCGCGCACCACGCGACCACGTCACCCACGCGACCGCGTCGCCAGCGTCGCACAACCTATCCATATTAGTGCCAGTTTTCTTATCTTTTCTTTTCTAATCCTAATTTCTTCCTTCTATCTCCTTTCTCACTTTCTTTTTCCTCTTCTCACCCTTTTTCACTCTCATTCTATTTTATTTAATTTATTTGCATACTTTCATTCATTGTATATTTTTATTTATTATTTTACCATTGGTGTTCAATTGTTCTTATTCAACTGTTACATCTTTTATGGTATTTTCTTGGTGCTTAGTGACTTGTTTAATTCTAATTGGATTATATTATTTAAATCAATGCTAATTTTTATAATACTGATATTCCTTTTGCATTGACATGAACTTACATTGTCTTTCATTACCCACTATCTTCCCCATTGTTGCAAATTTTGCACTATTGGTATGCCATGGCCTCTATTGTTTTCTCACTTACATGTTGAAGCTTCCATGTAAATGAGACCCTTATCATTTGGCATTAACCCAACTATGCTTCATTTATTTTCTTATCTCTATTATTGGGTTACCCTTCTTCCCTTTTTCTTCAGGATGGCCACCCGGAAGGGAAGCGGAAAACGTTTACATGGGGAGACAAGACAAGTCCATCTGCAAAATCCTTGAAGAAGAGCTTCAGTTGGAACAACCTGTCCACCTGCACATCTCAGCATGCACCGAGGACGGTGCAATCTTTAAGTGTGGGGAGGTCGATACCGATCTCCATGGGTTAGTTATTTCTTGACTCAACACCAAATTTTTTATTTTTTATTTAATTTGTTTGTTCATTGTTGTATTTGCATATTTGATTGCATATTTGTTTAATTTTTTGCATATTTTACCACTTGGTTGAAGTAATATTTTCTTTTTCAAGAAAATTTTTAGAAAATTTTACTAATTTGAATAAAATTTAATGTTACACTTGTTTGAAGAGATATTACACTGGAACATGGTTTAGAGCTTGAACACATAAAACCTATGAGATTTTGAGCCTATTTGAATTGGTTGCATTTTATCAACCAATATTTTATTTTTAGTGTGTATTTTTCTCTCTAAAATTGTGATCTTTGTCTTGCTTAATTCTATATTTCCATTATTTGATGTATGCATACACTTACATGATTGAGGCCTTTGTTTCACTGAGCTTACATACCCATATGGCCTTACCTCTCATTATCCTTTGCAAACCAATTTGAGCCTATTTTACCCCTTTGTTCTTTACTTTAGCTCATCACTAACTCTAAGCGAAAAACAATAATGTCCTTAATTTGAATCCTTGGTTAGCTTAGACTAGTGAGAATGCTTATGATTTAAGTGTGGAAAAAGTGGGTTTGGAAACGTTTGGTTTAAGAATTGGGCATTGTATATCTTTATGAAAATGTGAAAGAAATGTTTAGGACATGTTCATGCATTCAATAATTTAATCATATGCATTGGGAAAAATAAAAGAAAATAAAAATATAATATAAAAAAAAGAGAGAAAAGAGAAGAAAAAGAAGAGAAAGAGAAAAAGAGGAGAAAAAAAGCAAATAAAGTAAAAGGAGACAAAATGCCCCAAAGTAAGTGGTGAAAGTAACGCATATGTATTGTACTTGAAATAAGAATGCATGAATATGTAGAAAACATGGTTAATGGATAGTTAGGTTTTGTACTTTGATTACATAGATTGTCTTAAGTTAGGTGGGAAAAGTTTAAGTTAATTAAGGATTCAGATTTTAGTCCACTTGGCCAAATACAATCCTACCTTGACCTTAACCCCATTACATCCCTTAAAAGACCTCTTGATATGTGTATATATGCATTAAATTTATGTTGATTGTTAGATGAAGAGCAAGCCTTAGAAAGTAAGGTTAGTAGAGAATTGAGAGAATCGAACCTTAAACACTTGAGTGATTAGAGTGTATACACTACCAGTGAGGGTTCGATGCTCAATCCCTTGTTCCCTGCTTTCATGAGCTATTTTCTTCTTGCAAGTCTATTTGTACTTCATTTTCATGATTTGAATTAGTGAAATCTAGTTCATATTTCTTCTTGAAAGATTTGTTTACTTTTAACTAAGTAGGTAGAATCATTTTGCATGTAGTTGCATTCATATAGATAGGTTGTATTTCATACATTCTACTACTCCTCTTCACCTTTATAGCTTCTCTTGAGCTTAGCATGAGGACATGCTAATATTTAGGTGTGGGGAGGTTGATAAACCACTATTTTATGGTTCATCTTGTGCTCAATTGAGTGGTTTTTATCTACTCTTTACCCACTTATTCATACTATTTGCATGGTTTTACATTTGCCTTCCTAATTATATGCTTTAATTGAAAACATGTTTCTTTGGACTTATCTTTGCTAATATTAATCCTCTCTTATTACCATTAGATGCCTTGATATGTGTGTTAAGTGCTTTCAGAGATTACAGGGCAGGAATGGCTCAGAGAATGGAAAGGAAGCATGCAAAAGTGGAAGGAATACAAGAAGTTGAAGGAACTGCAAAGCTGTCAGCCTGACCCTCTCGCACTCAAACGGCTATAACTTTAGCTACAGAGGTCTAAACGACGCGGTTTTAGTTGCGTTTGAAAGCTAACGTCCGGGGCTTCGATTTGATATATAATATGCTATAGTTTCTCTGACGCTAGGCAACACGACCGCGTGCTTCATGCGGCCGCGTCGCAATGACGGAATTCCAGCGTGGTTGAATTCGAAACCAGCGAATTCTGGGCTGTTTCTGACCCAGTTCTCGGCCCAGAAAACACAGATTAGAGGCTGTAAAGTGGAGGAATGCATCCATTCATAAGGAGGCTTTCATATTCACAATTTTAGGAGTAGATGTAGTTTTTAGAGAGAGAGGTTCTCTCCTCTCTCTTAGGATTAGGATTTAGGACTACTCTTAGTTTTAGGAGTGACTCTCAATCCCAGGTTCTTTATTTTTATTTATTTTTCCAATTTAATTTATGAACTCTTCCATGTTACATATAATTTTCTTAATTAATGTTATTTGAGGTATTTCAGTTTATGATTGCTTTCTTTAATTTATGTTATTGTTGCTTTACATCTGAAGGCATTTTTATTCTGATAAATTTACTTTTTTCGGTTTTGGTTAAGAAATCAATAACTCAGGAGTTATCTTATCTCAACATAATTGATAACTGTTATCTTTGCTAATTGAACTGAACTTCAATAATCCCAACCTTTTCTTAGGAAATAAATAGGATTCGAAGATCAAACTAATTAGTCCCTTGACTTTCCTTTGCTCCAGCAAAGGTTAACTAAGTGGAATTAAGATCCAACTTTCATTGTTTTTGATAAGAATAACTAAGCCTGGACTTCCAATTTCTCATACCTTGCCAAGAGTTTATTTTACAGTTATTTATTTATTTTTATTGCTTGAAAATATACCTGTGCGCATTGCCCAAACTCTAGAACCCCAATTTACAAACTCATAACTAATAATAAGAACATATCTCCCTGCAATTCCTTGAGAAGACGACCCGATGTTTAAATACTCGGTTATCAATTTTAAAAGGGGTTTGTTACTTGTGACAACCAAAACTTTTGTACGAAGGGATTTCTGTCGGTTTAGAGACTATATCTACAACGCGACTGTTTTTATGAAATTCTTTACTGGCAAAAATCCTAACGTCAGACACCAAAGCCATACTCCCACGGGATGATCAGTATGTCCCTAACGGGAAATATATCAGACCACCAGCAGCCACTACAAGTCAGCCTACAGAACCAGCTGAAGACATTCCTCTTTCAACACCACAAGCACCTACAACAAACCAACTGCTCCATCAGATACTTGAAAGGTTGGATGGGCAGGAACATAAAGCAAAGCTAAGAGAGCGTCGTAACAAGCGCCAATTCACATACCTCAAGGAGATACGTTTGGGAAACTACAAAGACCCAGACACCTCGGAGTCCACTTCATTTACTAGCACAGGGAGCCATGACAATCCCGATGGTGGAGATGCTGCTACCAGCCCCCTCTGTTCCTGACAGATGGCACCGAGGACGGTGCAAAGCTTTAAGTGTGGGGAGGTCGGTCAGTACCTGACTTCTGGAGGTAACTTCTTTTCCTTAAACACCAGTAAAATAGGATATTTAGTTAATTTTTCTTTTGTTTAGAATATAATAGATTGCATAGTAATAATTAGTTGCATGCATGTTCTACTTGATTGAAAATAATAAGTTTCTTCTAAGACACTATTTTCTGAAAAATTTCACTAATTTAAATAAAAAATTTCATGTTAAAATTGTTTGAAGTCGTATTTGGAACATAGTTTGAAAAGCTAAGAACACACAACCTGTGAGATTTGAGCTTAATTACATGGTTACATTATTTAACCATAAATATTTTATTCTTGTGTGTTTACTTCTCTATGATTGTGATCTTTATTTTGTTTCATCCTATATGTCCAATGTTTAATATGTTATATGCATGCGTATGATTGAGGCCATTATTTGTTTAGCTCACTTATCCCAAACAAGCCTACCCTTTAAATTACCTTTGTCAGCCACTTTGAGCCTTTTTATCCCATTTGTTCTATATTTTACCACATTACTAGCCTTAAGCGGAAAAACAATTAAATATTCCAATTGAATCTTTAGTTAGCTTAAGATAAGAATGGTGTGTTAATTGAGTATGGGAAAATTGTGGGAACAAGGGTTAATAAGGGAATGTGTCACGATAAAATAATGGGAAGTTGGGTACCTACTCATGTAAGACTAGAAAAATTAAAAATCCATGTGCATTGATAATGTTATGTTTACTTTTACTTTTAATTTAAAAAAAAAATTCAATAAATAAGTAAACAAATAAGGGGACAAAATTACCCCAATGTTAAGTTAATGAAAAAAATCAATGCATCTGTGATAAAATTTAAGAAAAGTTGATACATGAATATGTAATACAAAGGTGAGAATTTTGGGTAGCTTGGCATGATTCTAGAGTTATATAGAGTGTATTTATGTTAGGTGAAAGTTTAGGTTAATTAAAGATTCAATTTATAAAGCTCACTTAGCCATATATGATGGGATATTTTGGAAAACGAATTCCAACGCCCAAAATTCACTGGCAAGTGTACCGGGTCGTATCAAGTAGTAAAACTCACTTAGAGTGAGGCCGATCCCACAGGGATTGATGGATCAAGCAATTTCAGTGGGTGATTAGTTTAGTCAAGCTAACATTGATGATTTGAGGTGAAAAGTGACGAACAGAATTTTAAATGACAGGAAATTTAAAGTTGCAGAAAGTAATTATGCAGAAACTTAAAGAACAAGAAAAGTAAATTGCAGAAACTTAAATAACAAGAAATGTAAATTGCATGAAATGTAAAGGGGGTTGGGGTGGTGGAAATTAAAGAGAGCAGTAAAGCAAGCAATTGAAGACATCTTGAGAACAAGTAACAGGAAATTTAAATTGCAGGAAGAATAAAGGAAGTTGGGTGCTGGGAATTAAATAAATCAAACAAGAAAGTGTAAATAGCAATTAAACAGAGAAGTAAAAGATGCAATAACATGCAACAGATCTAAACAGAAAAGGGAAATTGCTTGAAAAATTCAAAACAGCAAGATATCTCAACTTAATTGCAAATTCCAAAAAGACAACTGAAGATCTCAGGGGATCAATGAGACTAGAGAACAAGTCTAGATCTCAACCCCTTCCTTGATCCAACAGAAAATAAGATGCAGGAAATTAAAGATTAAAGCAATGAAGAGAACTTTGATTCAAATCACAATTCACTTGAAAGTTGCAGAAGAAGAACAAGAGAAGTTGCAGATAGAGAATGAAAACAGAATTCCTTCCAATCTCAATCCAAGATTTAAAACAGAAATGAAAACTAAGAGAGAGAGCTCTCAAATGGAGCCAGCCCCTATACTCTCTAATGGAACTGACCTCCTCTACCCAGATGAAAATGAGAATGATGCCTTTATATAGGCTTTTTACAAAATGAAAATAAAATGAAATTGAAATGAAAAACAAATTAAATAAAAATCCTAATTCTAGCTTGTTCTTGTGCCTTTGAGTGATGATGTGGGCTTTGCTTGCTTTGGATTTGAAGAGAGATGGGTTTGGTTGGCCTTGATTCAATTTGGTGAAGAATTGAATTTAAATGGAATTTTGGTTGAATTTTGGCCCATGGGTGACACTCCCAGGGCACGGCTCAGTTCAAATACCAAACTGAGCGCCCAATGTGCTTTGTGTTGCCCAATTTTTGGTGTGCCAGCCCCTTGTTCACGTTGCTCTTCAATAGAGCTCAGTTAGAAAATTGAACTGAGCTCTATGTCTAGCCTTGGGTGTGTCAACTTGTGCGCAAGGCTTGCTCCTTGGCATGCCAAAAGTGTGGAGAATGGGGGAGAGTAGCGCTCAGTTCGGAAATCCAACTGAGCTCCCCATTGTAGCGCCTAGTTGTGTGCTTCATGCTTCCAAGTTCGATCCTTGGTGGAAGCAAATTGGTGTTGATTTCCTTGGAAGAGTGGAGAGTAAGGAGTGCTTGTACAAGGAAGCTCCAAGTTCAAGCCTTGTTGAGTGAAATGTTGTACCCATTTTTATTTCAAGGAGTAGCGCTCCTTCCTTGCAAGTGAGAGGCTCCCACTTCGAATCTTGGTGAAGCCACTTTGGTCTATTTTTGCTTGTTTTTGGTCCTTAAAGCTGGCTTTCACTCGTGCCTCAATTTTATGCCAAATATAGATTGCTATATATTGTTGGAAAGCTCTAAATGTCAGCTTTCCAATGCAACTGAAAGCACATCAATTGGACGTCTGTAGCTCAAGTTATGGCCCTTTGAAGGAGGCATGGTCATGCTGTGAACGCCCAAGTTTAACATAGCGAAAATTCTTGCTTCCATGCTGAATTTTTCACGTAAAGCTAAGTTCACTTAGTTGAGCTTTGTGAGTGCTGATTGTCAAGCTTCCTTGATTTGGTCATGGGCCATGCTTTTAAAAGCGTGGCCTAAGGCTCCAAAGTGTGCTCCAACTTCAAAGTGTGCCCAAAATTCCTCTTTTCTTCTTTTTAGCTTATTTTGTGCTCTTTTTGCTTCTTTTTCTTCTTATTTCCTACAAAATTTACAAAATCAAAAGATCAAGGAAATATACCATTTAAGCACAAAAGAATGCAATATTTAAGCATTAATTATCAATTTCTTGTATGAAAAAGCATAGAAAAACTTGACATGATGACATGTCATCAATATACATATACCCTTACCCTTACCTTAGCCCCATTACAACCTTGAAAAGACCTCATGATGTTTGCATTGGTATGTTAAATATTGTTGATTGGTTAGGTGAAGAAAAAATTTTAGAAAGCATGACTAGAGAAGAGTAGAGTGATTACCCTATACACCTGAGTGATTAGAGTGCACATACACTACCAGTAAGGGTTCAGTGCTTAATTCTATGTTCCCTACTTTCATGAGCTGTCTTCTTACAATGTTACCTGTATTTACTATATGAATTGAGTTAGTGAAATTTAATTTATATTTGTCATGAAGAGCTTATTTACTTTTAACCAAGTAGACAAGAAGCATATAGTTGCATTTACAATATATATATATATATATATATATATATATATATATATATATATATATATTGCATTGCATTGCATGAGTTCTACATGTCCCTACTCATTCACTCTATCTCCTTCAACTAAGCATGAGGACATGCTAATGTTTAAGTGTGGGGAGGTTGATAAACCATTATTTTATGATTTATATTGTGTTTAATTGTGTGGTTTTATCAAATCTCTAACCATTTATTCATATGATAAGCATGTATTTAAAATTCCTTCCCAAAATTACTCCATGGTTGAAAACTTACCTTCTAGAGACTTTTAATTATGTATTTTAATTTTTCTTTATCCCATTCGATGCCGTGATTTGTGTGTTAAGTGTTTCGGGCTTCATAGGGCATGAATAGCTTGAAAATTAGAGAGGAGGTGTAACGACCCAACTTTCAGAACGTCATGATCGTACCGAAAGTAAGGCGTTACCAACCTACTTTCCTTTATTAACTATTTACTATTAAGCCTTTAGTTCGATATCGCGATTTAGTTTTATAGAAAATTCCAGAAAATTTGTTTTTGTTTATCAAAAACATATAGCATTTCAGAGTAATAATAATCACATAATTATTAATAATAATATCTGTCATACAAAAGATTTCAAATAACACTCAGATACAAATCCTATCCCTCTGTATAAAAATCTTAAGCAATAAGGGCGAGGGAATTCTATGAAAGCAACTCAATTAAAAAAAACTTAACTCATAAATAAGGTCTAACAATCGCCCACAGCTTCAAACTGAGTCTTCGAACCTGTATCACTGAAAAGGGTGGAAGATTTTGGGGTGAGAACAAACCACACGTTCTCAGTAGGGAATAGGAATGCCGTAAAAGTAATGATTAACATGCAAATAATTAACTCAAGTTTCCAAGGTAGTTTTCTTTGTCAAACCTTTTCAAAAATTTCTCAAGACTTACTTGAAACAGTTTAAATCCCTTTCTTTAAATCATATTACTTACATAAAGTCTCAACCGCATTAACAATTCATCAGCTACAAATAGCATTCCTCAACCATCATAGTAACTAAGTAAATCAACAACATAAATAATATACCGAAACCTCATTTCACAAATACCATTCCTCAATACTTTACTAAGTTCACAGCATCAACAAAAATATCTAATCAAACACACAAGCAAGTCACTAAGACAAACAGCACAATCACAAAGAGACAAGACAAGCAACACAAATTATAAAGAAATAAAACAAGCAAACACAATCAAATGTAGATGCGCAAATAAGGATGATGCATGTCTAGCCCTAGTGCAGGTAATGAGCTCATCTGTCGGTTACTAACCCGCTCCCGACGTTATCCAGCAACCTCTGTCTGGATAAGGCTTTCCTATTGGCTATACCCCTGTGTACGGGAAATAACCCCTCTGCCACCACAGGGTCCACTGCACACAGGAAATAACACATCTGTCACTGCAGGGATGTACGCCGACACACCTTCTGTATACAGGAAATAACCCCTCTGCCACTACAGAAATGGAACAGGTGGTCACGGTACTTCTGTAGCAGGAAATAACCCCTCTGCCTTATAGAGATAAAATATGGATCTGTACCGTAGGAAAGCGTTCTCAGTGATCACACCATTATCTATCTGACTGCCTCACTGCAGCAGATGATCATACAAGTATATCTGGAGTTGCCTTAACGCAACAAATGAATAAACACATCTCTTGGGTTGCCTCAAGCAACAAATAAATATCTCTTGGGTTGCCTCAAGCAACAAATCATCACATAATCATTCTCATTATCATCATTCATCATCATTCTCATTATTCATCATCATAAGTTATCATTCTCGTTGTTCAACTCCAGTTACATATTTTTATACAATATCTCTCTCTTTCTTTATCCAATCATGTTTTACGACTTCCACTTTTACAACCTCTTAACTCGAACCAATTTTAAAACTATTTTCTAGTCTAATTTTCTTTCGGAAGACTCAAGAAAATCATTTGTTTTAAATTTGTTAAATACTTTTCAAAACATCACCCTCTTACTAAAAGTAACCAAATAAAACTCTTTTTCAAGTTTACTAACTTCCCAAAGACTCAAAGACCATCTCTCTTTATCATTCAAATTCAAATATTATATATTCATTAAACTTCTAAAAAGTAATCCTTTATTGCAAACCCCAAGCTTAACTCTCTTCATATTAAATAAACCTCAAAACATAACTTCTTTTATAAATATTTCAAACTTGAACATAAACTTTTTCTTAATAATTCAAATTCAAAATAGTATAATTTTTTTCTTACCTAAATAAAATTCAAAACATAATACATTCTATTATTAGTGAATCAACTCTAATAAAATCGTTTTTGTAATAGATTCAGCCCATACAAAATACTTTAATCACTAAATAAAACTTTAAATAATATAACTTTCCAAATCCAGTTCTTATAAAATAACGTTTCCAAATAAAACCTCAAATTTCACAAAATTCCGGCAGCACCTCCTCTAAAACTCGGACTTAGCCACCCTTATGGGTTCCCTCTTTCTCAACAAATCTCCAATTCTTTTATCAGCAGTTATCACAACAGAAGCTCAATAATCATCTCATCATAAATCAGTTTGAAAACCAACATCCTAACATTAATTAAAATCAGTGTTTCTATAAACCATTCTTTAAAAAGTAAACTAGTTCAGCTTCAAGAATTCATAACTAATATTTGAAACACAAACTTTTTCATATTTCTAGTTATTCTTAAAGTAATTTAGTTATTAGCAAAGTTACCATTTTATTCTAAAGATCATATTTTAAGAAAATAGTTCAGTGGTCAACCTTCAATTCTTTAACCGTCCTCAAAATCAACTCTAATTAGACTTAAATCAACAATAATAACCAACTTGGCATAATCAACTAAAATCGGAATTTGCAGCAATCCTAAAATAATCAGAAAAACCCGTAACAATCACGGCCTTAAATCAAAGTAAACCTCATCAGTTAATTACTCACGGCAACGAAGCCATTCAATATCACAGCCATAACCTGAACTCAGTTCACATCCCCATCCAACTTCAATTATAACTCAGAATAATTACCACAACTAACTTTTCTTAAATACATTTCATTCAATAATTAACCCATCATATTTTAATTTAATAAATAACATTATCATTCACAACCACACTTTAACCAAATTCAACCTTTCATAAGTCTATCTCACAGCCATTCCATTATATTAAAATTCCAATTCAATATCAAACAATTCAAAATAGTTCATCTAAGATCAGAATCTTAGCCAAATCATCACAAAAAAATCAATCATTCAAAGTACAATTCACAATCGCATTTAATTTCACTTATAATTCAGAAGCATCACAATCACTTCCAATTCAAATTCATAATTCAGAATAATCACAACGGTATCCAATTCCAGTCATAATTCACAATAATCACAACAGCTAACTATTCTCAAACACCTTTCAAGCAATTCACATCAATTAATCAATTCTTAACCATTGTTAACTATTTGCAATTATCCAATTAACTTTGTAGGCATTCTAAATTAAAAACATTTAACTTTAAAAATTAATCCCCTACCTCAGAGTGTCGAAATTTGCAGAATTTAAACGCGACACACCCAGTATTCCAAATCCACAGCAGCAACGGTAGTTTTGGCATCTCTAATCGACAACAGTGGCATTATGCCAGATTTTGACACCCGTTCTGTTCCTATGGCAGCCACAGCGGTGATCCTGAGCAGCTCCAGTGGCAGTGGGAAGCCTCAGTGTCAGCCAAACGGCGATGATAACGGTTCAAAATGGATCCAGAGCAACAGCGACAGCAGCTCCAGCAGCGACAGTGGCGTTCTTGTCAAACTCCAGAAACTAAGAGCAGAAGCAGAGTAGAGCAAGAATAGCAGCAGCGATCTTGAACCCAACAAACAGCAGCGACAAGCCAACAGTATCTCAGATGGTGGTTCAATAGGTCAAGCAGCGCAGCAGCTTAAGGGTGGTTGTGGCAGTGACGCCAGTGTCAACGGCGTGATTGGAAGCAGCAACGATGACTAGGTGTACAACAGCGGCAAGAACTCCTCTTCCTCGCGTTCTACTCGACGGCGGCTCCAAGGCAGACCAGCAGCGACGGCGACGACAAGGATGAACGGCGATGTAGCAACACGGTGATAGATCGGCGGCGTGACACGGAGGCTCCTACTTCGCGTCCCTCTCTACGGGCTCCCTCTCTCTCTTCGGGTTCTTCTCAGGTGACGGCGGTGGCTTCCATCGACGGCACCTGGCCACGACGGCGATGGCGACTTCCCTGGCGACCATGACGGCGATGCCAGGTTGAGGTGGAACGGTGACGGGGAAAGCTTCTCATTCCTCGCGCGTCTTCTCTCTGTTCATAGACCTCCAGTGACTGCGACGAAGAAGACCTCGACGGCAGTGATGAAGCGGGCTCCACGGAGCGGCGATGAGGGCGACAGCGGCGGTGGTACCAGGCCGGCGACGCTCTTCTTTCCTTCTGCCGGCACTATCTCTTCCTCCGATCTCCTCTCTGCGTGTATGTGTGTTTGTTGCGTTGAGGGAGGGTAAGGCTGCGGCTATGTGGTGTAGAGGAGGGGGTTAGGGTCTCTGATGGGGAATTTAGGGTTAGGGTTTCCAATTTGGGAAATTAGGGTTTCTGAGGTTGATTTGGGAATTAGTGTTAGAAATTAGGGATTTTATAAAAGAATATGGATAGATATGAATAGATATTTTGATAAAATTGGAGGATAGAGTAATTTTAAAATCCAATATACTCTATTAAAAATATTTAAGGACATTATTTATCATCATATTGCTAAGTTCAATCAATTATTTCTAATTTACATTATAAAATGAACAAGTTAATTATATTTTGTAAAGTACAATTTAAATTCAAATATCAATTTTCTAGATTAAATCATACAAATCTCTATTATTTTCCTATTTCTGAAACTTTAATTTCAATTTATAAAATAATTAATTATAATAAAGTTGTACATAAATATTTATTGACTTAAACTTAAAGTATTTATAAATATCAATCTAATCATTTCTAATAAAATAATTCCTAGGAGTTCAAGTTAATAATAATATAATTCATTTAAAAATAGAATTTATTTAAATTAAATTATACAATTATTCTAATTTTTCAATTATCAAACTTATAATTTCAATTATACCAAATATCCAATAAAGATTATATAAAAATTCTAATTAATTTAAACTTCAATTATCATGAAAATGTATTTAATTACTTTTAGTAAAATAATTTTCTTAAAATAAAGTTATCAACAAATATAATAAATCACAAATGACTAATTATTTGATTTTCAAAAGCTAAGGTTGTTACAGGAGGCTTGCAAAAATGGAAGGAACACAAGAAACTAAGGAGATGACCAGCGAGCAATGACGCGAGCGCATGGCCCACGTGAACGCGCGAAGTGAAGAATTCGCAGCGACGCTGACGCAAACGCATGGATTGGAGTCTGCACGAGTGATGCAAACGCGTGAACCACGCGAACGCGTGACAAGGAAAATCGCTGACTGACGCGAACGTGTGGATGACGCGTACGCGTGACCTGCGCGATCGACAAAAATAACAGAATACGCTGGGGGCAATTTCGGGCCACTTTTTAACCCAGTTTTCGGCCCAGAAACACTGACTAAACCTAGGGAACATGCAGAGACTCAAGACGCATCCACACACATTGAGATTCATCACATTAGGATTACACTTAGTTTCAGATCTGAGTTTTTTAGAGTTGCAATACATTGATAGTTTATGCTTTTGCTTGGATTTTTGGATGCTAAAAGTCATTACCTCCGTTGATGACATTACTTTAGTTTGTTTCCTCATTCCTTTATTTTTAATTAGTTACTCATTAACTCTATTCAATTAAGTATGTTACATTTTGAATTTATTAATATATGAAGTTATTTTTATTTTTAATTAATTTTAATTCTCTATTTTATTTTAATCAATTATGTCTTCTCATATTTTTATGATTATTAATTTCATGTAAATAGAGTAGAATTTCTACTTGACATGGGGGTTGATTAAGAGGTGATACTTGAGTTGGAATCCTCAAGTGCTTGGTTAAACTCGACGTTGTTGGCTAATTCCATACCTACTAACACTAGACCTCCCCAAGGGAGAGGGCTAGGATCTGAGGGTGAGAGTTAGTTCAATCACCATACCTTTCCTTATTTAGTAAGGAAAAATCGAGTGAGAACAACAACCTTTTTACACCACACTTGAGAAGATCCCAACAAGGATAGAAGTTCCACTTAATTATTCCCCCAGTCAAGGCTCTTTATTCAGAGTATCAATAATTATTCTTAGTTTATTTTTATTGCCTTATTTCATAATTATTTTAATTGCTCATTATCAAACTCAACTTTCTGGGAATTTTCTGATTAATAAATTAGCACTCTTTCCTGCAACTCGTTGGGAGACGACTTGGGACTCATACTCCCAGTATTTTATTTCTAAAATTTGTGACAACCCTTTTTAAATTGGTGAGGTAGATCTTAGCCGATTAAGAGATATACGTGCAACACTGTCTCTTAATTAAAATCTCTGAATTGGTTAACTTCTGCCACACATCAATTTTTGTTTCTCCATCCCCTGGGTACTTTCTTCTTTTTGGGGACCTCCTCCATGGTGGATGATGCATTCCCGACACCAAATTTAGGTTTGATGTCAGGAGGGATTTTATTGGTTGTCACTAAAGGAGGTTTGAGCTACAATTTCTGCTGTGCATCATCAGGGGGTTCTTGAAGATTTGTATCAATAAGCTCAGTCTGCATGCACTTCTCTTCTTCAGCTGCTGAATATATATCTTTGAAAACATGAAAGATCAGTTGCTCATTATGCACTCTAAGCACTAATTCACCTGCTTCTACATCAATTATAGCTCTCCTAGTGGCTAGGAAGGGTCTTCCTAGAATTATAGAGGCATTCTCATCCTCCCCTGTGTAAAGAATCACAAAATCTGCTGGGAGGAAGAACTTACCAACTTTGACCAAGATATTCTCCACTAATCCATATGCAGACTTTATAGATTTGTCTGCCATCTGTAATGCTATCCTTGTGGGTTGTGCCTCTTGGATTTGCAACTTCTTCATCACAGACAAGGGCATTAAATTTATGCTTGCCCCCAGATTACATAGGGCATTCTGAAAGGTGGTGCTCCCAATGGTACATGGAATTTGAAAGCTCCCTGGATCTGGCATCTTCCTTGGCAAGTTATTCTGAATGATGGCACTACATTCCTTAGTCAGGACCACTGTCTCATCTCCCTTTAAAGGCTTCTTCTTTGACAACAGCTCCTTCATGAACTTGACATAGAGTGGCATTTGCTCCAGAACCTTAGCAAAAGAAATATTGATTTGCAACTTTCTGAAGACTTTCAAGAACTTTGAAAACTGCTTGTCCTTGGTCTCCTTTTGAAGCCTCTGAGGATATGGCATTTTAGGCTTGTACTCAGGAGCATTTGGCAATGTAGGATAAGTGTCAAGAGAGTCTGAGAATGGGTTGTTTGCACGCTTTGGAGGGACGTGCTCTACTTCTTCCTTCTTCTCCTCTGGAGCTTCCTTTTCAACTGGCTCCTCATTAACTTGTGCTTCCATACTTGCCACTTGTCCACTTATCAAGGTGATAGCCTTGCATTCCTCTCTTGGATTTGGAATTGTGTTACTAGGAAGGCTATTAGTGGTCCTCTGATCAATTTCATTAACTTTTGTGGCTAATTGACCCATCTGAATCTCCAAGTTCTTGATTGATGCTCTGGTTTTCTGTCTAAAACTTGCCAATATTGCTTCCATATCATTATTTTGCTGGGACTGAGAAGTTGCTTGCTGAGATGACTAAAACTGGTGGTTATTAAAATTATTCTGTTGAAAACCACCCTGAGAATTATTATTAAAATTCTGTGGCATCTGAGGTTGCTCTCTCCACCCAAAATTTTGGTGATTTCTCCACCTCTGATTGTAGGTCCTAGAATAGGGATCATTATTGGGGGTTTCTAGGAGCACTCCCCATGTAATGGACCTGTTCAGAAGAAGATTGAGCATAATTATAATTTTCATTTTGCATAAAATTACCTGTCATGTCATAAGGGACCTCTTGGGGTGCATTTTGAGTGTTGACAGCTGAAACTTACATTCCACTCAACCATTGAGTAATCAGATTTAATTGTTGAGACAAAAGCTTGTTCTGTGCAAAAAGAGCATCAACAGCTTCCACTTCCAAAATGCCTCTCTTCTGAGAGGTCTCAGAGTGCAAAGGATTCCTGTTGGAGGAATATAAGTATTGGTTGTTAGCAACTAACTCAATAAGCTCAATAGTCTCATCTGGTGTCTTCTTCATGTGCAAAGAACCACCTACAGAATTATCTAACGCATCTTGGACATTTCACATAAGCCCTCATAAAAAATATCCAATTGAGTCCATCGAGAGAACATGTCTGGAGGATATTGCCTAGTCAGTAGCTTGAATCTCTCCCAAGCTTCATAAAGGGTCTCACCATCTTTCTGTCTGAAAGTCTGAACCTCCACCCTTAGCTTAGTCAGCTTTTGAGGTGGGAAAAATTTAGTCAGAAATCTAGTGACAACCTTATCCCAAGTATCAAGACTCTCCTTGGGTTGAGAATCTAACCATAGCTTTGCTCTATCCCTCACAGCAAACGGGAAGAGCATGAGTCTGTATACCTCAGGATTTACTCCATTAGTCTTCACAGTATCACAAATCTGCAGAAAATCAGAAATAAATTAATTTGGGTCTTCCTGAGGAAGTCCGTGATACTGGCAATTTTGTTACACAAGAGTGACAAGTTGAGGCTTCAATTCAAAATTGTTTGCAGTTATGGGAGGCACCACAATGCTTTTGCCATAAAGATCTGCATTAGGAGTAGTGTAAGAGCCAAGCACTCTTCTTGGTTGCTCATTCCCATTCGGATTTTCCATATTGGCATTAGCAGCATTATTATGATTCATGTAAAGTCTTGCTTGTTGTAAACTGATGAGCGGATAATTTATACACTTTTTGGCATTATTTTTAGGTAGTTTTTAGTAGGATCTAGCTACTTTCTAGCATATTTTTATTAGTTTTTAAGCAAAAAATCAGCATTTCTAGACTTTACTATGAGTTTGTGTGTTTTTTTGTGATTTCAGGTATTTTCTGGCTGAAATTGAGGGACCTGAGCAAAAATCTGATTCAGAGGCTGAAAAAGGACTGCAGATGCTGTTGGATTTTGACCTCCCTGCACTCGAAATGATTTTCTGGAGCTACAGAAACCGAATTGGCGCGCTCTCAATTGCTTTAGAAAGTAGACATCCTGGGCTTTCGAGCAATATATAATAATCCACACTTTGCCCGAGTTTTGATAACGCAAACTGGCATTTGAACGCCCACTTTCTACCCTATTCTGGCGTTAAACGCCAGAACTGGCATAAAAGCTGGAGTTAAACGCCCAAACTGGAACCAAAGCTGGCGTTTAACTCGAAGAAAAGTCTCTACATGTGAAAGCTTCAATGCTCAGCCCAAGCACACACCAAGTGGGCTCCGGAAGTAGATTTCTGCACTATCTGAACTTAGTTACTTATTTTCTGTAACCTTAGCTACTAATTTAGTATAAAAACTAATTTTAGTGATTTATTTTATATCTTTGGATCAATTTAGATCCTTGATCAATTTTAGGCTATCATAGAGGCTGGCCTCACGGCCATGCCTGGACCTTCATCACTTATGTATTTTCAACGGTGGAGTTTCTACACCCCAGAGATTAAGGTGTGGAGCTCTGCTGTTCCTCATGAATTAATGCACAGTACTATTATTTTTCTATTCAATTTAAGCTTATTCTTATTCTAAGATATTCATTCACACCCAAGAACATGATAAATGTGATGATCAAGTGACACTCATCACCATTCTCACCTATGAACGCGTGCCTGACAAACACTTCCGTTCTACATGAAAACAAGCTTGAATGCATATCTCTTAGCCTCCATTCTGAAAGATCGGAGTCTTCATGGTATAAGCTAGAATCAATTGACAGCATTCTTGAGATCCAGAAAGTCTAAACCTTGTCTGTGGTATTCCGAGTAAGATCTGGGATGGGATGACTGTGACGAGCTTCAAACTCGTGAGTGTTGGGCGTAGTGACAGACGCAAAAGGATCAATAAATCCTATTCCTACATGAGTGAGAACCGACAGATGATTAGCCGTGTGGTAACAACGCAGTTGGACCATTTTCACTGAGAGGACGGACGGTAGCCATTGACAACAGTGATCCCCAACATACAGCTTGCCATGGAAAGGAGTATGAATGATTGAATAAAGGCAGTAGGAAAGTAGAGATTCAGAAGCAACAAGCATCTCCATACGCTTATCTGAAATCCCACCAATGAATTACATAAGTATCTCTATCTTATTTTATGTTTTATTTTATATTTTAATTATCAAAACCTCATAACCATTTGAATTTGCCTGACTGAGATTTACAAAGATGACCATAGCTTGCTTCAAGCCGACAATCTCCGTGGGATCGACCCTTACTCACGTAAGGTTTATTACTTGGACGACCCAGTGCACTTGTTGGTTAGTTGTGCAGAGTTGTGAAAAAGAGTTGAGATTACGGTTGTGCGTACCAAGTTGTTGGCACCATTGAGATCACAATTTCGTGCACCAAGTTTTTGGCGCCGTTGTCGGGAATTGTTTGAGTTTGGACAACTGACGGTTCATCTTGTCGCTCAGATTAGGTAATTTTATTTTAATTTTAAGCTTTTTATTTTTATTATTTTTATTTTCAAAAAATTTTCAAAAAAATAAATTATTCTATGTCTTCAGAATTTTTAAGAATGAATTCTAGAGTTTCATGATGATTTGTTGAAGTCTGGCTGGCTGTGAAGCCATGTCTAATCTTTTGGACCGAGGTTTCAACTTATCATCACAAGAGCTTGTTGATTTCAATCAATCTTGCTGTTGAATGTAATGATCTGCTAAAGCTTGGCTGGCCATTGGCCATGTCTAGTGTTTTGGACCAAAGCTTTCACTGAAAGCTTGGCTGGCTAGTAAGCCATGTCTAAATTCCTGACCGGAGTTTTTAGACTAACATTGCATGATTCTTGGAATTCCTATTAAAAATTTTGAATTTATTTATTTTATTTTTCAAAATAATTTTTGAAAAATACAAAAAAAGTTAATAAAATCATAAAACCAAAAATAATTTTGTGTTTCTTGTTTGAGTCTAGTGTCAAATTGTAAGTTTGGTGTCAATTGCATCTTTTTAACTTTTCTTAAAATTTTTGAAAACTCATGCATGGTGTTCTTCATGATCTTCAAGTTATTCTTGATGATCCTCTTTGTTTGATCTTTGCATTTTCATGTTTTGTGTCTTTTCTTATTTTTCATATGCATTTTCAATTTGCTAGTGTCTAAACATTGAAAATTTCTAAGTTTGGTGTCTTGCATGTGTGTCTTTCCTTAAAAATTTTCAAAAATAAGTTCTTGGTGTTCATCTTGACATTCAAAGTGTTCTTGGTGTTCATCTTGACATTCAAAGTGTTCTTACATGCATTACTTATTTTGATCTTAAATTTTTATGTTTTGTTTCATTTTTTGTTGTTTAATTTCAAAAGAGAAAAACATCAAAATGATATCTTTTTTTTTCTCTCCCCTCATTAAAAATTCAAAAATCAAAAAAATATATTTCCCTTATTCTTCTCATAAATTTCGAATATTTGAGTTGCCTTTTTGAAAAATTTTTAAAATTCTAGTTATTTCTTTTGAGTCAAGTCAAATTTTCAATTTAAAAATCCTATCTTTTCAAAACCTTTTCAAAAATCAAATCTTTTTCATTTTTCTTTCATTTTTTTCGAAAATTTTAAAGATTGATTTTCAAAATCTTTTTCTTATTTTTATCTCATATTTTCCAAAATCTTTACTAACAATTAATGTGATTGATTCAAAATTTTAAGTTATTACTTGTCTATTAAGAAAGGTTCAATCTTTAATTTTAGAATCGTATCTTTTTGTTTCTTGTTAGTCAAGTAATCAACTTTAATTTCAAAAATCAAATCTTTTTAAATTTCTTTTTCAAATCTTTTTCAAATAAATTTCAATCATATCTTTTTCAAAACTTAATTTCAAAATCTTTTCTAACTTCTTATCTTTTCAAAATTGATTTTCAAATATTTTTCAATTAACTACTTAACTTTTTGTTTGATTTTAAAAGTTTTCTATTTCAATCATATATTTTCTCCTAAATTTGAAAACTAAATAAATTAGTTACTATTTCTTATCTTTTTCAAATTTTATTTTGTTTTTCTTTTTAATTTTTGAATTCTAAACTACATTTTAAAATAAAAACAAAAATATTTTCCTTTTATTTTAAATAAAATTCGAATTCTCTCCCCCTCTTTCATCTCCTTCTATTTATTTATTTATCTACTAACAGTCCTCTTCTACTCATAATTCGAACCACCTCTTCTTCTCTGTGTTCGAGTTCTTCTCTTCTCATTCTTCTATTGTTCTCTTCTTCTACTCACATAAAGAAATCTCTATACTGTGACATACAGGATTCTATATTTTCTTTGTTCTCTTCTCTTTCATATGAGCAGGAACAAGGATAAAAGCATTCTTGTTGAAGCTGATCCTGAACCTGAAAGGACTCTTAAGAGGAAACTAAGAGAAGCTAAAGCACAATACTCTGAAGAGGACCTAACTGAAATTTTTGAAACAGAGAAAATAGCTATGGCCGAACCCAATAACAATGGTGGAGATGCAAGGAAGATGCTTGGTGACTTTATTGCACCCTCTTCTAACTTCTATAGAAGAAGCATCTCAATTCCTGCAATTAGAGCAAATAACTTTGAGCTTAAGCCTCAATTAGTTTCTCTAATGCAACAGAATTGCAAGTTTCATGGACTTCCATTGGAAGATCCCCATCAGTTCTTAGCTGAATTCTTGCAAATCTGTGACACTCTCAAGACCAATGGAGTTGATCCCGAGGTCTACAGGCTTATGTTTTTCCCTTTTGCTGTAAGAGACAGAGCTAGAACATGGTTGGATTCACAACCTAAGGAAAGCCTGAACTCTTGGGAAAAGCTGGTTAGTGCTTTCCTGGCCAAATTCTTTCCACCTCAAAAGATGAGCAAGCTTAGAGTGGAAATCCAAACCTTCAGATAGAAGGAAGGTGAGTCCCTCTATGAAGCTTGGGAAAGTTATAAGCAATTGATCAAAAGGTGTCCTTCTGACATGCTTCCAGAATGGAGCATCATATGTATATTCTATGATGGTCTATCTGAGTTGTCAAAAATGTCATTGGACCATTCTGCAGAAGGATCTCTTCACATGAAAACCCCTGCAGAAGCTTATGAACTCATTGAAATGGTTGCAAATAACCAGTTCATGTACACCTCTGAGAGGAATCCTGTGAACAATGGGACGCCTCAGAAGAAGAGAGTTCTTGAAATTGATACTCTGAATGCCATATTGGCTCAGAACAAAATATTGACTAAGCAAGTCAATATGATTTTTCAGAGTCTGAATGGATTGCAAGCTGCATCCAACAATACTAAAGAAGCATCTTCTGAAGAAGAAGCTTATGATCCTGAGAATCCTGCAATGGCAGAGATGAATTACATGGGAGAACCCTATGGAAACACCTATAATCCTTCATGGAGAAATCATCCAATTTTCTCATGGAAGGACCAACAGAAGCCTCAACAAGGCTTCAACAATAATGGTGGAAGAAATAGGTTTAGCAATAGCAAGCCTTTTCCATCATCTTCTCAGCAACAAACAGAGAATTTTGAACAGAGCCATTCTGGCCTAGTAACCATAGTCTCTGATCTATCCAAGACCACACTAAGTTTCATGAATGAAACAGGGTCCTCCATTAGAAATTTGGAGGCACAGGTGGGTCAGCTGAGTAAGAAGATTATTGAAACTCCTTCCAGTACTCTCCCAAGCAATACAGAAGAAAATCCCAAGAGAGAGTGCAAGGCCATAACCATGATCAACATGGCCGAACCTGGAGAGAGTGAGGAGGACGTGAGTCCCAGTGAGAAAAGCCTCATGGGACGTCCTCTAGACAGAAAGGAGTTTCCCTTTGAGGAACCAAAGGAATCTGAGGCTTATACAGAGACCATAGAGATTCCATTGAACTTCCTTCTGACATTCATGAGCTCTGATGAATTTTCTTCCTCTGAAGAGGATGAAGACATCACTGAAGAGAAAGTTGCTAAGTATCTAGGAGCAATCTGAAGCTGAATACCAAGTTGTTTGGTAATGAGACTTGGGAGGATGAACCCCCCTTGTTCACCAATGAACTGAATGCATTAATGTGGCAGACATTACCTCAGAAGAAATCGGATCCCGAAAAATTCTTCATACCTTGTACCATAGGCACCATGACCTTTGAGAAGGCTCTGTGTGACCTGGGGTCAGGGATAAACCTCATGCCACTCTCTATAATGGAGAAACTGGGAATCTTTGAGGTACAAGCTGCAAGAATCTCACTAGAGATGACAGACAAATCAATGAAACAGGCTTATGGACTAGTAGAGGATGTGCTAGTGAAGGTTGAAGGCCTTTACATCCCTACTGATTTCATAATCCTAGACACTGGGAAGGATGAGGATGAATCCATCATCCTTGGCAGACCCTTCCTAGCCACAGCAAAAGCTATGATTGATATTGACAGAGGAGAGTTGGTCCTTCAGTTGAATGAGGACTACCTTGTATTCAAGACTCAAGGTTCTCCTTCTGTAACCATGGAGAGGAAGCATGAAAATCTTCTCTCAATACAGAGTCAAACAAAACCCCCACATTCAAACTCTAAGTTTGGTGTTGAGAGGCCCCAACCTTGCTCTGATTATCTGTAAGGGTCCATGAGAGCTCACTGTCAAGCTATTGACATTAAAGAAGCGCTTTTTGGGAGGCAACCCAATGTTATTTAATTATATCCACTATTTACTTTCCATTGTTATTTTATATTTTCTGTAGGTTGATGATCATGTGAAGTCCCAAAAACAATTGAAAAATAAAAAACAAAATGAAAAATAGCATTAAAAATAGCTCACCCGGGAGGAAGAGCTTACTGGCGTTTAAACGCCAGTAAGAGTAGCAGAATGGGTGTTAAACGCCCAGTCTGGCACCATTATGGGCGTTTAACGCCAGAAATGGGCACCAGACTGGCATTTAGCGCCAGAAACAAGCACCAAACTAGCGTTTAACGCCAGAACAGGGCATCAAGTTGGCGTTAAATGCCAAGAAAGGGAGAAAAGCTGGCGTTAAACACCAGAAACAAGCAGCAACCTGGCGTTAAATGCCAGAATTGCACTCTATGGGCGTTTTGCATGCCTAAATAGAGCAGGGATGCTAAGTCCTTGACCCCTCAGGATCTGTGGACCCCACAGTATCCCTACCTACCCCACCTCTTCTTCTCTCCTCTTCACACCTTTCCATAACACACTTCCCCAAATACCCTTCACCAATCACCTCCATATCTCTTCCCAAATACCCTTCACCAATTACCTCATTCACTTTTCCCCAAAACACTAGCTACCTTCAAATTCAAAACTCTTTTTCCCTCCCAAACCCAACCCCAAATACACGAACCTAACCCTCCCCCCCACTCCTATATATACCCCTCATCACTCCTTCAATTTCACACATCACAAACACCTTATACCCCCTTGGCCGAATTCACCATCTCCCTCTATCTCCTCCATTTTCTTATTATTCTCCTTCAATCTTTCTTCTTTGCTCGAGGACGAGCAAACCTTTTAAGTTTGGTGTGGTAAAAGCATTACTTTTTGTTTTTTTATAACCATTTATGGCACCTAAGGCCGGAGAAACCTCTAGAAAGAGGAAAGGGAAGACAAAAGCTTCCACCTCCAAGTCATGGAACATAGAGAGATTCATCTCAAAGGTCCATCAAGACCACTTCGATGAAGTTGTGGCCAAGAAGAAGGTGATCCCTGAGGTTCCTTTCAAGCTCAAAAGGAGTGAGTATCCGAAGATCTAACATGAGATTAGAAGAAGAGGATGGGAAGTTCTCTCCAATCCTATTCAACAAGTCGGAATCTTAATGGTTCAAGAGTTCTATGCAAATGCATGGATCACTAGGAACCATGATCAAAGTATGAACCCGAATCCAAAGAATTGGCTTACAATGGTTCGGGGGAAATACTTAAATTTCAGTCCGAAAAATGTAAGGTTGGCGTTCAACTTGCCAATGATGCAAGAAAACGCACGCCCCTACACTAGAAGGGTCAACTTTGATCAAAGCTTGGACCAAGTCCTCATGGACATATGTGTGGAAGGAGCTCAATGGAAAAGAGACTCAAGAGGCAACCCGGTTCAATTGAGAAGACCGGACCTTAAGCCTGTGGCTAGAGGATAGTTAGAGTTCATCCAACGCTCTATCATTCCTACTAGCAACCGATTTGAAGTAACTGTGGATCGGGCCATCATGATCCATAGTATCATGATTAGAGAGAAAGTGGAAGTTCATGAGATTATACCTCAAGAACTCTATAAGGTGGCTGACAAGTCCTCCATTTGGCAAGGTTAGCCTTTCCTCACCTCATTTGTCACCTCTGCAATTCGGCTGAGATTGTCATAGAGGGAGACATCCTCATTGAAGAGGACAAGTCTATCACTAAAAAGAGGATGGAGCAAACAAGAGAGCCCACTCATGGACCTCAACAAGAGCATGAGGAAATTCCTCATCATGAAATCCCTGAGATGCCTCAAGGGATGCACTTTCCTGCAAAAAACTATTGGGAGCAAATTAACACCTCCCTAGGAGAATTAAGTTCCAACATGGGACAACTAAGGGTGAAGCACCAAGAGCACTCCATCATTCTCCATGAGATTAGAGAAGATCAAAGAGCTATGAGGGAGGAGCAACAAAGGCAAGGAAGAGACATAGAGGAGCTCAAGAGCACCATTGGTTCTTCAAGAGGAAGAAGATGCCACCCTCACTAAGGTGGACCCGTTCCTTAATCTCATTGTCTATTTATTTTCTCTATTTTCGTTCTCTATGCTTTATGTTTATGTTTGTGTCTTTATTACATGATCATTAGTGTCTAGTGTCTATGCCTTAAAAGCTATGAATGTCCTATGAATCCATCACCTTTCTTAGATGAAAAATGTTTTTAATTATAAAAGAACAAGAAGTACATGGTTTCGAATTATATCTTGAAATTAGTTTAATTATTTTGATGTGGTGGCAATACCTTTTGTTTTCTGAATGAATGCTTGAACAGTACATATTTTTGAATTTGTTGTTTATGAATGTTAAAATTGTTGGCTCTTGAAAGAATAATGAAAAAGGAGAAATGTTATTGATAATCTAAAAAATCATAAAATTGATTCTTGAAGCAAGAAAAAGCAGTGAAAAACAAAGCTTGAGAAAAAAAAAAAGAAAGAAAAAGAAAAAGCAAGCAGAAAAAGCCAAGAGCTCTTTAAACCAAAAGGCAAGAGCAAAAAGCCAGTAACCCTTTAAACTAAAAGGCAAGGGTAAAAAGGATCCAAGGCTTTGAGCATTAATGGATAGGAGGGCCCAAAGGAATAAAATCCTGGCCTAAGCAGCTAAACCAAAGTGCTTAGGGGCACGGCCAAGACTCATAAAGTAGCTGTGTTCAAGAATCAACATACTGAACTAGGAGAATCAATAACACTATCTAAATTCTGAGTTCCTATAGATGCCAATCATTCTGAACTTCAAAGGATAAAGTGAGATGCCAAAACTGTTCAGAGGCAAAAAGCTACTAGTCCCGCATATCTAATTGGAGCTAAGTTTCATTGATATTTTGGAATTTATAGTATATTCTCTTCTTTTTATCCTATTTGATTTTGAGTTTCTTGGGGACAAGCAACAATTTAAGTTTGGTGTTGTGATGAGCGGATAATTTATACGCTTTTTGGCATTGTTTTTAGGTAGTTTTTAGTAGGATCTAGCTACTTTCTAGTATATTTTTATAAGTTTTTAAGCAAAAATCACATTTCTGGACTTTACTATGATTTTGTTTGTTTTTCTGTGATTTCAGGTATTTTCTGGCTGAAATTGAAGGACCTGAGCAAAAATCTGATTCAGAGGCTGAAAAAGGACTGCAGATGCTGTTGTATTCTGACCTCCCTGCACTCAAATAGGATTTTCTGGAGCTATGGAAACCCGATTGGCGCACTCTCAATTGTGTTAGAAAGTAGACATCCTAGGCTTTCTAGCAATATATAATAGTTCATACTTTACCCAAGTTTTGATAAGGCAAACTGGCATTTGAACGCCCACTTTCTACCCTATTCTAGCGTTAAACGCCAGAACTGGCATAAAAACTGGAGTTAAACGCCCAAACTGGCACCAAAGCTGGCGTTTAACTCCAAGAAAAGTCTCTACATGTGAAAGCTTCAATGCTAAGCCCAGGCATACACCAAGTGGGCCCCGGAAGTGGATTTCTGCACTATCTGCACTTAGTTACTTATTTTCTGTAACCCTAGCTACTAGTATAGTATAAAAACTACTTTTAGTGATTTATTTTATATCTTTGGATCAATTTAGATCCTTGATCAGTTTTAGGCTATCATAGAGTCTGGCCTCATGGCCATGCCTGGACCTTCATCACTTATGTATTTTCAACGGTGAAGTTTCTACACCCTATAGATTAAGGTGTGGAGCTCTGCTGTTCATCATGAATTAATGCACAGTACTATTGTTTTTCCATTTAATTTAAGATTATTCTTATTCTAAGATATTTAGTCACACCTAAAAACATGATGAATGTGATGATCAAGTGACACTGGTGCACGAAATTGTGATCATCAATGGCGCCAACAACTTGGTACGCACAATTGTAATCTCAACTCTTTATCACAACTCTGCACAACTAACCAGCAAGTGCACTGGGTCGTCCAAGTAATAAACCTTACGCGAGTAAGGGTCGATCCCACAGAGATTGTCGGCTTGAAGCAAGCTATAGTCATCTTGTAAATCTCAGTCAGGAAGATTCAAATGGTTATGGAGATTTGATAATTAAAAGATGGATAAAATATAAAATAAAGATAGAGATAGAGATACTTATGTAATTCATTGGTAGGAATTTCAGATAAGCGTATGAAGATGCTTTGTTCCTCTTGAACCTCTGCTTTCCTATTGCCTTCATCTAATCATTCATACTCCCTTCCATGGCAAGCTTTATGTTGGGCATCACCGTTGTCAATGGCTACTTCCCGTCCTCTCAGTGAAAATGTTCCAAATGCGCTGTCACCGCACGGCTAATCATCTGTCGGTTCTCGATCATGTTGGAATAGGATCCATTGATCATTTTGCGTCTGTCACACGCCCAACACTTGCGAGTTTGAAGCTCGTCACAGTCATCCCTTCCCAGATCCTACTCGGAATACCACAGACAAGGTTTAGACTTTCCGGATCTCAGGAATGGCCGCCAATTGATTCTAGCCTACACCACGAAGGTTCCAATCATAGATTAGAAACCCAAGAGATACGCATTCAAGCCATTGGTGGTAGAACAGAGGTGGTTGTCAGGCACATGTTCATTGGTGAGAATGATGATGAGTGTCACGGATCATCACATTCATCAAGTTGAAGAATGAATGGATATCTTAGTGAAGAAGTAGGTGTGAATTGAATAGAAAACAGTAGTAATTGTATTAATTCATGAACAACAGCAGAGCTCCACACCTTAATCTATGGTGTGTAGAAACTCCACCGTTGAAAATACATAAGAACAAAAGGGTCTAGGCATGGCTGTGAGGCTAGCCCCCAAACGTGAAAAGGTCTATCAAAGTCTATGAAAGTCTATCTAAAGTATCATAGCAAAAGGTCCTATTTATAGAAAACTAGTAGCCTAGGGTTACAGAAATAGGTAATTAATGCAGAAATCTTCTTCTGGGCCCACTTGGTGTGTGCTTGGGCTGAGCATTGAAGCTTCCATGTGTAGAGACTTTTCTTGGAGTTAAACGCCAGCTTTTGTGCCAGTTTGGGCGTTTAACTCCAGCTTTTGTGCCAGTTCTGGCGTTTTGACGCCAAAACACTTAAGCTGACTTGGAAGCCTGTTTGGGCCATCAAATCTCGGATAAAGTATGGACTATTATATAATGCTAGAAAGCCCAGGATGTCTACTTTGCAACGCAATTAAGTGCGTGCCAATCGGACTTCTGTAGCTCCAGAAAATCCACTTCGAGTGCAGGGAGGTCAGAATCCAACACCATCTGCAGTCCTTTTTCAGCCTCTGAATCAGATTTTTGCTCAGGTCCCTCAATTTCAGCCAGAAAATACCTGAAATCACAGAAAAACACACAAACTCATAGTAAAGTCCAGAAAAGTGAATTTTAAATAAAAACTAATAAAAATATAATAAAAACTAACTAAAACATACTAAAAACATACTAAAAACAATGCCAAAAAGCGTATAAATTATCCGCTCATCACAACACCAAACTTAAATTGTTGCTTGTCCCCAAGCAACTAAAAATAAAATAGGATAAAAAGAATAGAATGTACAATGAATTCCAAAAACATCTATGAAGATCAGTATTAATTAGTTGAGCGGGGCTTTTAGCTTTTTGCTTCTGAACAGTTTTGGCATCTCACTTTATCCTTTGAAATTCAGAATGATTGGCTTCTATAGGAACTCAGAATCCAGATAGTGTTATTGATTCTCCTAGTTAAGTATGTTGATTCTTGAACACAGTTACTTTATGAGTCTTGGCTGTGACCCTAAGCATTTTGTTTTCCAGTATTACCACCGGATACATAAATGCCACAGACACATAACTGGGTGAACCTTTTCAGATTGTGACTCAGCTTTGCTAGAGTCCCCAACTAGAGGTGTCTAGAGCTCTTAAGCACACTCTTTTTGCTTTGGACCACGACTTTAACCGCTCAGTCTCAAGTTTTTACTTGACACCTTCACGCCATAAGCACATGGTTAGGGACAGCTTGGTTTAGCTGCTTAGACCAGGATTTTATTCCTATGGGCCCTCCTATCCACTGATGCTCAAAGCCTTGGATCCTTTTTATTTTACCCTTGCCTTTTGGTTTAAAGGGATATTGGCTTTTTCTGCTTGCTTTTTCTTTCTCTTTTTTTTTTCTTTTTTTTTCGCAAGCTTTTCACTGCTTTTTCTTGCTTCAAGAATCAATTTTATGATTTTTCAGATTATCAAATAACATTTCTCCTTTTCCATCATTCTTTCAAGAGCCAACAATTTTAACATTCATGAATCAACAATATCAAAAATATGCACTGTTCAAGCATTCATTCAGAAAGACAAAAGTATTGCCACCACATCAAAATAATTAAACTGCTTTAAAATTCGAAATTCATGTAATTCTTTTTCTTTTTGCAATTAAAAACAATTTTCATTTAAGAAAGGTGATGGATTCATAGGACATTCATAACTTTAGGGCATAGACTCTAAGACACTAATGATCATGTAATAAAGACACAAACATTGATAAACATGAGCATGAAAATTTGAAAAACAGAAAATAAAGAACAAGGAAATTAAAGAACAGGTCCACCTTAGTGATGGCGGCTTGTTCTTCCTCTTGAAGATCTTATGGAGTGCTTGAGCTCCTCAATGTCTCTTCCTTGCCTTTGTTGCTCCTCTCTCATGATTCTTTGATCTTCTCTAACTTCATGAAGGAGGATGGAATGCTCTTGGTGCTCCCCCCTTAGTTGTCCCATATTGGAACTCAATTCTCCTAGGGAGGTGTTGATTTGCTCCCACTAGTTTTGTGGAGGAAAATGCATCCCTTGAGGCATCTCAGGGATTTTATGATGAGGATTTTCCTCATGCTCTTGTCCATGAGTGGGATCTCTTGTTTGCTCCATCCTTTTCTTAGTGATGGGCTTGTCCTCATCAATGAGAATGTCTTTCTCTATGTCAATTCCAGCCGAATTGCAAAGGTGACAAATGAGATGAGGGAAGGCTAACCTTGCCAAAGTGGAGGACTTGTCTGCTACCTTGTAGAGTTCTTGGGATATAACCTCATGAACTTCTACTTCCTCTCTAATCATGATGCTATGGATCATGATCGCCCGGTCTATAGTAACTTCAGACCGGTTGCTAGTGGGAATGATTAAGCGTTGGATGAACTCCAACCATCCCCTAGCCACGGGCTTGAGGTCATGCCTTCTTAGTTGAACCGGCTTCCCTCTTGAATCTCTCTTCCATTGAGCGCCCTCTTCACAAATGTCTATGAGGATTTGGTCCAACCTTTGATCAAAGTTGACCCTTCTAGTGTAGGAGTGTGCATCTCCTTGCATCATTGGCAAGTTGAATGGCAACTTTACATTCTCCGGACTAAAATCTAAGCATTTCCCCCGAACCATTGTAAGCCAATTCTTTGGGTTCAGGTTCACACTTTGATCATGGTTTCTTGGTGATCCATGCATTGGCATAGAACTCTTGAACTATTAAGATTCTGACTTGTTGAATGGGGTTGGTGAGAACTTCCCAACCTCTTCTTTGAATCTCATGTCGAATCTCCGGATATTCACCCTTTTTGAGTTTGAAAGGGACCTTGGGGATCACCTTCTTCTTGGCCACGACTTCATAGAAGTGGTCTTGATGCACCCTTGAGATGAATCTCTCCATCTCTCATGACTCAGAGGTGGAAGCTTTTGCCTTCCCTTTCCTCTTTCTAGAGGTTTCTCTGGCCTTAGGTGCTATAAATGGTTATGGAAAAACAAAAAATAATGCTTTTACCACACCAAACTTAGAAGTGTTGCTCGTCCTCGAGCAAAAGAAGAAAGAAGAGAGTAGAAGAAGAAGAGATAGATGAGATGGAGGGGGATTAGTGTTTCGGCCAAGGGGTGGGTTTGGGAGGGAAAGTGGTTTGAATTTTAATGGTGAGGTAGGTGGGGTTTTATGAAGGATGGATGTGAGTGGTGAAGAGAATGGTGGGATTTGATAGGTGAGGGTTTTTAGGAAAGAGGTATTGAGGTAATTGGTGAATGGGTGAAGAAGAGAGAGAGATGCGGGGTAGGAGGGGATCCTGTGGGGTCCACAAATCCTGAGGTGTCAAGGATTTCTCATCCCTACACCAAGTGCCGTGCAAAACGCCCCTTTCTTCCAATCCTGGCGTTAAACGCCAGGTTGCTGCCCATTTCTGGCATTTAACGCCATCTTCTTGCCCTTTTCTGGTGTTAAACGCCAGTCTGGTGCCCATTTCTGGCGTTAAACGCCCAGAATGGTGCCAGACTGGGCGTTTAATGCCCATTCTGCTACCCTTACTGGCGTTTAGACGCCAGTAAGCTTCTCCTCTAGGGTGTTCTATTTTTTATTCTGTTTTTTAGTCTGTTTTTGCTTTTTCAATTGTTTTTGTGACTTCACATGATCATCAACCTACAGAAAACATAAAATAACAAAAGAAAATAGAAATTTAACATAGATAAGTAAAATTTGGTTGCCTCCCAACAAGCGCTTCTTTAATGTCAGTAGCTTGACAGTGGGCTCTCATGGAGCCTCACAGATACTCAGAGCATAATGATGGCCTCTCAACACCAAACTTAGAGTTTGGTTGTGGCCTCCCAACACCAAACTTAGAGTTTGAATGTGGAGATTTTGTTTGACTCTGTATTGAGAGAAGCTTTTCATGCTTCTTCTCCATGATTACAGAGGGAGATCCTTGAGCTTTAAACACAAGGGAGTCCTCATTCACTTGAAGGACCAATTCTCCTCTGTCAACATCAATCACAGCTTTTGCTGTGGCTAGGAAGGGTCTGCCAAGGATGATGGATTCATCCATACACTTCCCAGTCTCTAAGATTATGAAATCAGCAGGGATGTAATGGTCTTCAACCTTTACCAAGACATCCTCTACAAGTCCATAAGCTTGTTTCCTTGAATTATCTGCCATCTCTAATGAGATTCTTGCAGCTTGCACCTCAAAAATTCCTAGTTTCTCCATTACAGAGAGAGGCATGAGGTTTATGCTTGACCCTAGGTCACACAGAGCCTTTTCAAAGGTCATGGTGCCTATGGTGCAAGGTATTGAGAACTTTCCAGGATCTTGTCTCTTTTGGGGTAATCTCTACCTAGTCAAGTCATCCAGTTCCTTGGTGAACAAGGGGGGTTCATCCTCCCAAGTCTCATTACCAAATAACTTGGCATTTAGTTTAATGATTGCTCCAAGGTACTTAGTAACTTGCTCTTCAGTAACATCTTCATCCTCTTCAGAGGAAGAATACTCATCAGAGCTCATGAATGGCAGAAGTAAATTTAATGGAAACTCTATGGTCTTAGTGTGAGCCTCAGATTCCCATGGTTCCTCATGAGGGAACTCTTTGGAGGCCAGTGGACGTCCAGTGAGATCTTCCTTAATGGAGATCACTGCCTCTTCCTCCTCTCCAGATTCGGCCGTGTGGGTCATGGTGACGGCCTTGCACTCTCCTTTTGGATTCTCTTCTGTATTACTTGGAAGAGTACTAGGAGGGAGTTCAATAACTTTCTTACTCAGCTGACCCACTTGTGCCTCCAAATTTCTAATGGAGGACCTTGTTTCAGTCATGAAACTTTAAGTGGTTTTAATTAGATCAGAGACTACAGTTGCTAATTCAGATGGCTCTGCTTATAATTCTCTATCTGTTGCTGAAAAGATGATGGAAAAGGTTTGCTATTGCTAAACCTGTTTCTTCCACCATTATTGTTATTGAAGCCTTATTGAGGCCTCTGTTGGTCCTTCCTTGAGAGATTTGGATGATTTCTCCATGAAGGATTATAGGTGTTTCTATAGGGTTCTCCTATGTAATTCACCTCTTCCATTGCTGGGTTCTCAGGATCATAAGCTTCTTCTTCAGATGAAGCTTCCTTAGTACTGCCTGGTGCAGCTTGCATTCCAGACAGATTTTGAGAAATCATATTGACTTACTGAGTCAATATTTTATTCTGAGCCAGTATGGAATTCAGAGTATCAATCTCAAGAACTCCTTTCAGAAGTGTACATGAATTGGTTATTTGCAACCATCTCAATGAGTTCCTGAGCTTCTGCAGGCGTCTTCTTCAGATGAAGAGATCCTCCAGCAGAGCTGTCCAATGACATCTTGGACAGTTCAGACAGACCATCATAGAAGATACCTATGATGCTCTATTCTGAAAGCATGTCAAAAGGGTACCTTCTGATTAATTGCTTGTATCTTTCCCAAGCTTCATAGAGGAATTCACCTTCCTTCTGTCTGAAGGTTTGGACTTCCACTCTAAGCTTACTCAATTTTTGAGGTGGAAAAAACTTTGCCAAGAAGGCATTGCTAGCTTTTCCCAAGAGTTCAGGCTTTCCTTAGGTTGTGAATCCAACCATATCCTAGCTCTGTCTCTTACAACAAAGCGAAAGAGCATCAGCTTGTAGACCTCGGGATCAACCCCATTGGTCTTGACAGTGTCACAGATTTGCAGGAATTTAGCTAAGAACTGATGAGGATCTTCCATTGGAAGTCCATGAAACTTGCAATTCTGTTGCATCAGAGAAAATAATTGAAGCTTAAGCTCAAAGTTGTTTGCTCCAATGGCAGGGATTGAGATGCTTCTCCCATAGAAGTCAGGAGTAGGTGCAGTAAAGTCACCAAGCACCTTCCTTGCATTGTTGGCATTGTTGTTGTTTTTGGCTGCCATGGCTTCTTCTTGTTTGAAAATTTCTGTTAGGTCCTCTACAGAGAGTTGTACTTTAGCTTCTCTTAGATTTCTCTTCAAGGTCCTTTCAGGTTCAGGATCAGCCTCAACAAGAATGCTTTTGTCCTTGCTCCTACTCATATGAAAGAGAAGAGAACAAGAAAGTATAGAATCCTCTATGTCACAGTATAGAGATTCCTTGAAGTGTCAGAGGAAAAGAAGAATAGAATGAGATGGTAGAAAGAGAAGAATTCGAACTTATCAAGAGGGATAGAGTTCAAATTGTTAATAGTGGAGGAGTGTTAGTCCTTTAAATAGAAGGATGTGAAAAGAGGGGAAGAATTTTCAAAATTAAAGTAAAAGATTTTGAAATAATTAAAAGAAATTTTGAAAATTTAATTGATGATTTTCGAGAATTAAAGTTGGAAAAGAAATTAAGTGATTTTTGAAAAAGATTTTTGAAATTAGAAATCAAAAAGATATGATTGAAAATCAATTTTGAAAAAGATGTGATTGAAAAGATATGATTGAAAAGATATGGTTTTAAAAAGATATGATTGAAATGATATAATTCAAAAACAATTTAAAAAGATTTTATTTTAAAATTAATGACTTGGCTAACAAGAAATTTAACAGATATGATTCAGATATTAAACCTTTCTTGACAAGAAGGAAACATACTTGAAATTTTTGAATCAAATCATTAATTGTTAGCAAGTATTTTCGAAAATAGTAAAAAAAATGGAAAGAAATTTATTTTGAAAAGATATGATTGAAAATATATGATTTGAAAAAGATTTGATTTTGAAAACTTATGAAAACTTGAAAAAAATTTGAATTAAAAACAAAATCTTCCCTCTTATGTCATCCTGGCGTTAAACGCCCAGAATGGTATCCATTCTGGCGTTTAACGCCCAAAATGCTACCCTTTTGGGCGTTTAACGCCCAGCCAGGTACCCTGGCTGGCATTTAAACGCCAGTTTTCCTTCTTCACTGGGCGTTTTGAATGCCCAGCTTTTTCTGTGTAATTCCTCTGCTGCATGTTCTGAATCTTCAATTCTCTATATTATTGACTTGAAAAGACATAATTTTGAAAAATTTTTAGATTTTTAATGATGAGGAACAATCAAAATGCAATTAAACATGGAAAACTAAGATCAAATACATAATGCATGCAAGGCACCAAACTTAAAAGTTTGTATACTAAGGACTATAACAATTTGAAAAATGCATGTGAGAAACAACTAAACACACAAAACAAGAGAATTTAAAGATTAGACCAAGGAAATCATCAAGAACATCTTGAAGATCAATGACGAACATAATGCATGTAATTTTCGAAAATTAGAAGAATAAAGACATGCAATTGACACCAAACTTAAAATTAGACACTAGACTTAAACAAGAAACATAGAATATTTTTTATTTTTATGGTTTTTTTAAAAAAATTTTGTGATTTTTCGAAAATTGAGTGGAAAAGAAAATAAAGGGATTCAAAATTTTTAATAAGAATTCCAGGAATCATTGCAATGCTAGTCTAAGACTCTGGTCCAGGAATTAGACATGGCTTACTAGCCAGCCAAACTTTTAAAGAAAGCTCCGGTCTAAAACACTAGACATGGCCAATGGCCAGCCAAGCTTTAGCAGATCATTGCTCACAACAGCAAAATTGATAGAAATAAACAAGCTCTTGTGATGATAAGTTCAAACCTCGGTCCAAAAGATTAGACATGGCTTCACAACCAGCCAGACTTCAACAAATCATCATGAAACTCTAGAATTCATTCTAAAAAACTCTGAAGAACAAAATAGAAATTTTTTTTTGTATTTTTGAAATTTTTTTTCGAAAATATAAAGTAAAAAGCTTAAACATAAAATAAAATTACCTAATCTAAGCAACAAGATGAGTCGTCAGTTGTCCAAACTTGAACAATCCCTGGCAACGGTGCCAAAAACTTGGTGCACGAAATTGTGATCATCAATGGCGCCAACAACTTGGTACGCACAATTGTAATCTCAACTCTTTATCACAACTCTGCACAACTAACCAGCAAGTGCACTGGGTCGTCCAAGTAAAAAACCTTACGCGAGTAAGGGTCGATCCCATGGAGATTGTCGGCTTGAAGCAAGCTATAGTCATCTTGTAAATCTCAGTCAGGAAGATTCAAATGGTTATGGAGATTTGATAATTAAAAGATGGATAAAATATAAAATAAAGATAGAGATAGAGATACTTATGTAATTCATTGGTAGGAATTTCAGATAAACGTATGAAGATGCTTTGTTCCTCTTGAACCTCTGCTTTCCTATTGCCTTCATCCAATCATTCATACTCCCTTCCATGGCAAGCTTTATGTTGGGCATCACCGTTGTCAATGGCTACTTCCCGTCCTCTCAGTGAAAATGTTCCAAATGCGCTGTCACCGCACGGCTAATCATCTGTCGGTTCTCGATCATGTTGGAATAGGATCCATTGATCCTTTTGCGTCTGTCACACGCCCAACACTCGCGAGTTTGAAGCTCGTCATAGTCATCCCTTCCCAGATCCTACTCAGAATACCACAGACAATGTTTAGACTTTCCGGATCTCAGGAATGGCCGCCAATTGATTCTAGCCTATACCACGAAGGTTCCAATCTTAGATTAGAAACCCAAGAGATACGCATTCAAGCCATTGCTAGTAGAACAGAGGTGGTTGTCAGGCACATGTTCATAGGTGAGAATGATGATAAGTGTCACGGACCATCACATTCATCAACTTGAAGAATGAATGGATATCTTAGAGAAGAAGTAGGCGTGAATTGAATAGAAAACAGTAGTAATTGCATTAATTCATGAAGAATAGCAGAGCTCCACACCTTAATCTATGGTGTGTAGAAACTCCACCGTTGAAAATACATAAGAACAAAAGGGTCTAGGCATGGCCGTGAGGCCAGCCCCAAAACGTGAAAAGGTCTATCAAAGTCTATGAAAGTCTATCTAAAGTATCATAGCAAAAGGTCCTATTTATAGAAAACTAATAGCCTAGGGTTACAGAAATAGGTAATTAATGTAGAAATCTTCTTCCGGGCCCACTTGGTGTGTGCTTGGGCTGAGCATTGAAGCTTCCATGTGTAGAGACTTTTCTTGGAGTTAAACGCCAGCTTTTGTGCCAGTTCTGGCGTTTTGACGCCAGAATTCTTAAGCTGACTTGGAACGCCTTTTTGGGCCATCAAATCTAGGGCAAAGTATAGACTATTATATATTTCTGGAAAGCCCAGGATGTCTACTTTCCAACGCAATTGAGAGTGCGTCAATTGGACTTCTGTAGCTCCAGAAAATATACTTCGAGTGCAGGGAGGTCAGAATCCAACAGCATCTGCAGTCCTTTTTCAGCCTCTGAATCAGATTTTTGCTCAGGTCCCTCAATTTCAGCCAGAAAATACCTGAAATCACAAAAAAAGCGTATAAATTATCCGCTCATCAGACACTCATCACCATTCTCACCTATGAACGCGTGCCTGACAAACACTTCCGTTATACATGTAAACAAGCTTGAATTCATATCTCTTAGCCTCCATTCCGAAAGATAGGAGTCTTCGTGGTATAAGCTAGAATCAATTTGCAGCATTCTTGAGATCCGGAAAGTCTAAACCTTGCCTGTGGTATTCCAAGTAGAATCTGGGATGGGATGACTGTGACGAGCTTCAAACTCACGAGTGTTGGGCGTAGTGACAGACGCAAAAGGATCAATGGATCCTATTCCAACATGAGTGAGAACCGACAGATGATTAGCCGTGCGGTGACAGTGCATTTGGACCATTTTCACTGAGAGGACGGACGGTAGCCATTGACAACGGTGATCCCCCAACATACAGCTTGCCATGGAAAAGAGTATGAATGATTGAACGAAGGCAGTAGAAAAGCAGAAATTCAGAAGCAACAAGCATCTCCATACGCTTATCTGAAATCCCACCAATGAATTACATAAGTATCTCTATCTTATTTTATGTTTTATTTTATATTTTAATTATCAAAACCTCATAACCATTTAAATCTACCTGACTGAGATTTACAAAGATGACCATAGCTTGCTTCAAGCCAGCAATCTCCGTGGGATCGACCCTTACTCACGTAAGGTTTATTACTTGGACGACCCAGTGCACTTGCTGGTTAGTTGTGCGGAGTTGTGAAAAAGAGTTGAGATTACGATTGTGCGTACCAAGTTGTTGGTGCCATTGAGATCACAATTTCGTGCACCATAGACGCTGCCTCAAAGTCCTTTCAGGTTCAGGATCAAAGTCTAAAAGAGGTCTCTTGTCTCTATTTCTGCTCATAAACAAACAGAAAACAAGAAAAGGTGGGAATCTCTACGTCAGAGTGCAGAGAATTCCCAGTGGGGTGACCTGTGTAAAAGAAATAAAATAAAACAACTAAATAATTAAAGCCAAAAAATATTGAAAATTATAAAAAAAATAAACAAGAAAATTAAAATTAAAATAACTAGGGGACACCAAACTTAATTTCAGAAATTAAAGAAAAATAAATATATGATGCAATTTTTTTTATAATTAAAGACAAAAATAAAATATTGAAACAAAAAATAATGAAAAGAAAAAAACGAAAATAAAAGAACTAATGAAATTTTGAAAAAAAAATGAACTAAAGTTAAAGAAAAAAAATGACTGACAGGGGGGAATTACTAACGCAAAAAAAAGGAAAAAGAATTAAAGGAACATAAAGAAACAGAAAATAAAAAATTAATAATGCTAAAAGAAACTAATTAAAGGTTAAAGTAAAAAAAATTATAGAAATAAATTAAGCAAAATTAAAGTAAAAACTCCTAATCTAAGTAATCAAACAACTGGTAGTTGTCAATCACAGTCAATCCCCGGCAACGGTGCCAAAAACTTGGTGCGGAATTTATAACCACAAACTAACCGGGAAGTGCACCGGATCGTACCAAGTAATACCTCAGGTGAGTGAGGGTCGATCCCACGAGGATTGATGGACTAAGCAACAATGGTTAAGTGATTTACTTAGTTAGACAAATAGGAAAGAGTGTTTTGGTATTCAAAAGCATTAAACAGTAATTCAGAAATTAAAACAGCAAGCAATAAATTGATGAGAATAATATGTGGAGAAACAGTTAAGGCTTCAGAGATATCTATTTTTTGGATTGAATTTTCTTACTAACTATTTTAATCATTCAAGATTCAATTCATGGCAAACTATATATGACTAAGCCCTAATTCCTTAGACTTTCTCAGTCTACTCTAACTTTCATCAACCACTAATTCCTTGGTCACTTAATTCCAATTAGAGGATGAAGTTCAATTCTAGTTTATGTGCCACAAAAACTCTAATTACCAAAATATAAAAGGATTATATGTCATGTATCCTGGTAAGTCCAGATAATTAGAAGTTTAGGAGAAATTGTTTTCAAGTTGTTGTTCAAGTAAAGAGCTTTTCCAAGTTATACAAGAACTCAATTAGAACAAGGGTCATACTTCCGTTCCACCCAAATTCATAAGATAAAGAACAAAAATAATTCTTGAAATATAAATCAGTACATGAATTAAAATAGAAAAATAATAGTATCAATCCATACAATAGACAGAGCTCCTAACCTTAACAATGGATGTTTAGTTGCTCATGGTTCAGAGAGAAAATTAGGATTCTGAAAAACTGTAAATTGCGAAATGAGGTAGGTGAAGAGAGAAGAGCCCGAAGGGCTGATTCTTTTCCCTTCTATATCTAATCCTAATTAATGTAAAATATATTTTCTAAAAATTAAATAATATCTTTTCATAATTATAAATAAAATAAAAAATTAAATCAAAATTAATTAATTTCAGCGCAGCTTTGTATGAGTGCTTGGGGGCCACTTGGGGCATTCGGATCCACGCTGAACTTGGAAATTCCCAAGTTCAGCGTGGAGGAGGCAGCAGCGTTTCGCTTGTTTCCCTTTGAGTCCATGCTGAACTTGGCTTTTTCCAAGTTCAGCGTGGGATGTGGTGCGTGCTTCCCTGGGAGCTTTCAAGTTCCACGCTGAACTTGGCAGGGGCCAAGTTCAACGTGGAGGAGGCAAAGGTTGCTGGAGAAGAAGTATGTACTATTATATATCGTTGGAAAGCCCTGGAAGTTAGATTTCCAATGCCACTGGAATCACATCAATTCGACCTCTGTAGCTCAAGTTATTTTTGTTTGAGTGCAAGAAGGTCAGGATTGACAGCATCATTCGCTTTCTCCCTTTTCTACTACAAAACTCTGTCAAATCCATCCAAATGCTACCTGAAATAAATAGAATTGTGCACAACTCAAAATAACATCCATAGTGGCTAAAAGATATTTAAATTTTGATTAAACTTAGCAATTCAAGTGCAAATTCACAAGGAAAAGATAGATAAGATGCTCACGCATCAGCCACGCCCATAATGCATGCTTCTTCACCTCTCTGGAAAACATAACTAGCGTGCCACGCCCAGTGTGTGGCGTGCCACACCCAGCATTCTTCGTTGCCCCCGTAGCTGGCATGCCACGCCCAGCATTCATGGCATGCCCAGTTGAGTAGTGAGAGTTGGCGTGCCACGCCTTCGACCTCAAGTGGCACGCCCAGCTTTAGTGCTTGGTCTTCTTTAGTGTTGGCGTGCCACGCCTGGATCTTCAAGTGGCACGCCCAAGTGAGGATGATATCTGGCGTGCCACGCCTTCGATACCAAGTGGCACGCCCAAGAGTTTGGGTCTTCACTTCCTCTCTGGAAACTTGAACTGGCGTGCCACACCTTGATGTTCAAGTGGCACGCCCATCTTAAGTTGACTCCTCCAAGCTTGGCGTGCCACTCCTGGGTCTTCAAGTGGCACGCCCAAGTGATGGACTAGAGTTGGCGTGCCACGCCTTCCATACCAAGTGGCACGCCCAAGTGATGGTCCCTTTTTGGATTGATGACTGGCGTGCCACACCCAATGGTTCAAGTGGCACGCCCATGGTATGTGATGGACTTGGCGTGCCACACCCAGCTTGGCATGCCACGCCCCTTTTGTGGCCTTCAACATTACTCCCTGGAAATCCTTACTGGCGTACCATGCCTTAGTGCTATCGTGCCACGCCCATTCATTTTCATGGCGTTTATTCCAAGTGGCATGCCCATTATGTACGCCCAGCTTTACTTGATGTTTCCTTCCCTTTTTGTTGCTCTTTTCACCTAAAATTTAACATAAACCCATTTCAAAGCAATGTACCATAATATTTGTCATTTGGTTCATGAAATTGCATTGAAACAATGAATATGTGCTCGTTTTATGGTCCTTTTAAGATAGAAAAAAGGGTAAATGATGCAAGTCATCAAAGAACAAAAAAGAAAACAAGGAAAACATATTCACAATATCAACATATTCACAATAGCAAACAAAAAGCAAGATATGCACAATCAATAAAAAAAGCAAGCTATTTACATATTAACATATTTACAATAGCCAAAAACAACACCATTGCAACTCTCCGGCAATGGCGCCAAATTTGATAATACCCAAATGCATGGGTTTGGATTTTCACACTAAAAAAATAGAGTTTGTCCGTTGCAAGTATAGTCCAAACCCAACAATTGAACATCAATCAAATGTTAAATTCAAATTCAAAATAACTGACAGTATTTAAACCTCGAGTCGTCTTCCCTAGAAGTTGCAATTGAGTGTATAATTATTGGCTATGGAAGGAAATGGGGATTGGATGATTGCAAGAGAGAGGCAAGAAACATAAATAGCAAGAAAGTAAACGATTTTGCAAGGAATTAACAGGAAAGTAATTAAAGCAAAGAAAATGGAAATTAAATAGCTAAAAGAACTCTTGGCAAGAATTGGGTAATTAAGGATTCCTATCCTAGTTGTGGACCACAAACATGGCAATTGTGTAAAATTAATCCCAATTAGTCAATCCTACTTGAGAATTAGTCAAAAGGGCATAATTGATCCCAATCCCTAAGTCCTAAGTTAACACTAGTGGGTCACTTAGAGTCAAGGGAAACCAAACCAATTAACAATCCTCACACAATGTGGAATGGACATTCACAACTCAATTTCACCCAAACACCCAATTTCTCAACCAAGAGTGTGAAAAGCTAAACATGCAAGAAACTAAAAGTCAAAGCAATAAAAGTCAAAGCAAGGAAAATTAAAATGCAAGAAACCTCTTGGCAAGTAATTGAGAGCTAAGGTTACCTATCCTAGGCATTGACCACAAACACATGATGATTATGAAGAGTTAATCCAACTTAGTCAACCTTACATCGAAGATAAGTCAAATAGGCATAGTTGATTTCAATCCATAAGTCCTATGTCAATACTAAGGGTCACATAGAGTCAATGGAGACCAAATCAACCAACTACTCTAATGTATCAAACAATAATGGACATCAATGACTCAAGAATCACCAAAGTCATCAATTTGAAGCCAAGAGTGGAGAAAAACTATGTAAAAACTAAGCCAAGCATTTCATTAAACACTTGGTGTGCATGAAAATAAAATAATATTAAATTGCATTAAAATAAATTCTAAAGCTACCAAAAGTAAGAAAATGAAAATAACAACTAAAGAAAGCAAGAATAACATGGAAACATACATTTTTATTAAATGAAAGTAAAATAAACAAGTATCCATGAACATAAAAATGAAAAAAATGGGAAATTAAGAAGAGGAACTAAAGAAGATAAAGACAAGAAAGCATAGAAACATAAATGAAACTACATTAAAAGAAGAATTAAAAGCTGAAATTAAAGAGAAAGTAAACTAAAAACCCTAATTCTAGAGAGAAGGGGGAGCTTCTCTCTCTAGAAAACTAACTAAAACATGTAAAATTCTAAACCTAATTGCTCCCCCCTTCTCCAAGCTTCAATTTTGCTTGAAATAGCTTAAAAAATGAGTTGGATTGGGTTTTGGGGACCCAAAAATCGTTGCCAGCGAGTTGCAATTAATGAGGCCACGTGCCAGGACCTGTGCGTACGCACACTTCAACTTATGTCCACTATAGCAAATTATATATCATTTTGAAGCCCCGGAGATTAGCTTTCCAATGCCACTAGAACCGTCTCATTTGGACCTCTGCAACTCAAGTAATGATCAATTTAGTACTGAGAGGTCAGGATAGACAGCTTTACACATCCTTCATTTCTTGAATTCTTCCACTTTGTATGCTTTCCTTCCACTTTCTCAAACCATTATTGCCTTCAAAATCTTAAATCACTCAAAAAAATATATCAAGGCATCGAATGGGAGAAAAGTGAATTAAAATTAGCAATTTAAGCTTGAAAAGCATATTTTTCACAATTAAGCACAATTAGGAAAGAATTCACAAAAGCATGCTATTTCAATGGATAAGTGCAAGAAAAATCAATGAAATCCACCCAAATAAAGCAAATAAATACCATAAAATTTGGATTCATCAGTGGGTTCCATAGCATCTTCACCTATCCCCACTTACTTTCATACTTCCCCACACACACTTCCCTAGAAACCCTAGCCCAATCACATCCATACCACTTCCCCACATCGATCATAACTCCCACCAACCCCCTCCCAATTCAAAATCCAATTTCCCACCCATGACCTAACCCTACCTACCCCCTTCCTATAAATACCCCTCTCCATCACCCCTTCATACACACACCTCTCATACATTCATAAACCCACAAGGCTGAGACCTCTCTCTCCCTCTCACTTTTTCTATTTTCTTCTTCTTCTACTCTATTCTTCTTCTTTCCTTAATTTTTGCTCGAGGACGAGAAAAGTTTTAAGTTTCATGTTGGAAAAGTATAGCTTTTTTCTTTTCATTACCATTCATGGCACCCAAGGTTAGAGAACCCTCTAGAAAGAGGAAAGAAAAGGTAGTAGCCACCACCTCTGAATTTTGGGAGATAGAGAGATTCATCACCAAAGCCCACCAAGACCACTTCTATGAAGTAGTGGCTGAGAAGAAAGTGATTTCTGAGGTCGTGATGACATGTCACCATGTGATGTTTTTCTATGCTTTTTCATTTGTTTTCAATAGGTTTTATGCACTTTCTTGAGCCATAAGCAAGCCAATTGGGTAGATTTTCAAGTTTCCTTTGATTTAATCAACCATGTATGAATTAATGTAATTTCATGAGATTTTATGCTATAATTGTCATATATTATGAAAGAATAACAAACTCATGATTTTGAGCAAAGCTTTGATGTGTTTGGTTGATTGATGATAGGTGAAAAGAGTTTGGAAGAAGGTTGAAGAAAGAAGGAATGGCTAGGAGGAAAAGAGAACAAAAAGCTTGAGCAAAAGTTTGCCTCAAACTTTAGCTCAAACTTTTGGAATAAGTGAAAACGAACCAGGGAGCAAAAAGCTTGACCAAAAGTTTGCCTCAAACTTTTGTGCAAACTTTTGGGCAAAAAGCTTGAGCAAAAGTTTGCCTCAAACTTTTTGGCAAACTTTTGGCATCACAAATCAACACCCTGGAGAGCAAAAGTTTGCGCCAACGTTTGCCTCAAACTTTTTGGCAAACGTTGGCGCCACACCAACACACCCAGGGGAGAAAAAGCTTGCGCCAACGTTTGCCTCAAGCTTTTTGGCAAACGTTCGCGCCACAAGGCATACAAGGGGTATACTTCCAACAAGAATAACATGAGCTACAGAGCTCCAAATGAGGTGATTCAAAAAGCAATGGAAAGTAGGAATCGAGAGCTTTCCAAGCATATATGGAACTGCATGGTGGACACTAAAATTGAGGGAGAAAACTGCCCCGCAATGAGCATAAACGAACATGGTGGCAACCTGCAGTGAGGCCAACTGACCTCTGCACCTTCGACGGAGTATAACTCGAGCTGTAGAGCTCCAAATGATGTTCTCCCAACGGCATTGGAAAGTAGACATCCAGGGCTTTCCAAAAATATATAATAGTATAGGGTGGACAATATGTTTGAGCCTCCAAAACTGGCGTTTTAGACCACGTTTGAGGCAAATTTTACCTCAAACGTTGGGCACCAAAGCCAGCGACCCTGTCCTCTTCAAAGGAGCATAACTTGAGTTGTAGATGTCTAATTGCGGTGATTCCAATTGGGTTAGAAAGCTGACATTCAGAGCTTTCCAACCATATATAATAGTCTATAGTGGGCATAAAATTGGCAACGTTGAAATGAGGACAAAGTAGCGCCACATATATGTACTAGGGGGCCAACGTTTGAGCAAAAGTTTGACCCCAAACTTTGGCTCAAACGTTGGTAGCAGGAAGAATGGGGCAGCTGGTGTAAAAAGTTTGAGTAAAAGTACTCAAGCTTTTAAGATTCACAACCCGGTTCACATTGGTTCTCTCTCCAACTCCAAGAGCAATCAACCAAGGCCTCTATCAACCCAATTCCATCAAGAGCAAGGGCCCAATTGACACCACTCAAAGGCACAAGAGATAGTTAGAATAGAAATTTCATTTTAATTGTAATTTGTTTTGAATTTCATTTTCATTTTGTAAAAATGCGTATAAATAGGCATCTGTTTCATTTTATTAGGGGAGGCGAGCTCCACTAGGGAGCATTAGGAATACAGAACTCTCTCTCTTTAGTTTTTTTCCTTTATGTTTTGAATCTTGGGTTGAGAATTGAAGAAATTCTGTTTTAATCTCAACTTGAGAATTCTCTCTGTTTTCCTCTTCTGCAAACTTTCAGTGAATTGCAATTTGAATTAAAACTCTCTTTACTGCTTTCATCTCTATTTCTTCTGCAAATTGTTTACTGTTGGATCAAGGAAGGAATTGAGATCTAGACTTGGTCTCTAGTCTCATCCAACCCCTGAGATCTTCAACTTTCCTTTAGTTATTGCAATTGAGCTGCATTTCATTTTCTGTTCGGTTCCTCAATTCAATTTACATTAAGCCTGCTGCAAATCTCATTTACTTTCCTGCACGTGTGTTCCTCTACATTTTACATTTGAGCCACTGTGATCTGAATTTACTTTTCATGCAATTTTAATTTCCTTGCAATTGTTCAAAGCTTTGATTTACTGCTTTCATTTAATTTCCCTGCACCCAGTCCCCTTTACTTTCATGCAATTTATATTTCTTGCAATTCAAGTTTCAGCTATTTTACTTTCTTGCTCTTTAAGTTACTTGCAATTTTACTTTCTGCACTTTATAATTCCTGCAAGTTTACATTCTGTTGGCTTCAATTGTCACTCAAATCATTCAATGTTAGCTTGACTAAACTAATCACCCACTAAAGTTGCTTGATCCATCAATCCCTGTGGGATCGACCTCACTCACGTGAGTTTTACTACTTGATGCGACCCGGTATACTTGCCGGTAAGTTTTGGGTGTTTTGGAGAAATTCGTTTTTCCACAAAAATATCCATAAAGTTTTTGGCGCCGTTGCCGGGGATTGATTAGATCAACAATGATTAAGTGGGTGAGAAGTCTAGATCAAGCATTTTCTTTATTTTTGTTTTCTGTTTTAAATTGAAACCAAGGTGTTTGAGTTATTGCCTCACTAAGAAATTCTTTCTCTATGACATAAATTTCAAATTTCATTGATGTTTACAAAATACAAATGGAGTTCAACTCATCTTATGGTCAAACAAAATTTTATGGGATATCACCCACCATCACCAATCTCTAATGGTGGTTGGGAATATCACCAAGAAACTTCAAATTCTGGGCACTCCAATTCATGGAGCTATGCTTCAAAACCACAAGATGAGAAAGAAAATCATATGGGATATTTCCCTCCACCACAAAATGATGCAAGTCATGATTCTAATGGTGGCTGGGAAGGGAATTCTAGTGCTCCATATGATATTCATCCAAAGATATCATCACTTGACCATACTTCAACCGAAAGCCCCTTTCAAAACTCACCACCCACACAAACTTCCATGAACCACTCAAGGCTTTCAGAGCTTGAGTCCATGTTCAAAAAAATTGAGGAGGAGACAATGAAAGCCTTGAAAAGGGAAGAAATCATCCGTCAGAGGACGAATGAGCACCTGGAGAACATAAGGAAACACTTAGAACCATCAAACAGTAAAAATCAATCTGTGGGAGAGGAAGTGGAAAAACAAGAACAAAAGGTCCTTATGTTAAGTGAAAGTGCAATGAAGAAGGAGGAAAAACAAGAGGAAGAAGCTACTGAGTCAAGTGGATTTTTAATGAAGAATGAGGTGGTTGAAAATGAAACTACACTTGAGGTGACAAAAGAACCTGAACACTCACAACCTCCACAAACCTCCCTGGACCAAAACGCCTCAACACTTGAATCCATGATTGAAAGGTATGAAGAGGAGATGAAGAAAGCTTGGGAAGATCAACAAACCTCCTCCATAAAAGAGCTATTAAAACAAATGTTGAGTGTAAAAGAGGAAGTGGAGGAGCAAGAAAGTGAAGAAGTCATTCCAAACTCAAGTGAGGCAAAGAAGTACATAAAGGAGGAGTTCATGGAACCACCAATACAAGAGACTCTTGATGAAAAGAAGACTCCAACAATCACACAACCACCAAGACTTGGATTCAAAGAAGTGAAGGCAATTAACAAAAGCACCAAGAAGAGGATTGTGACCAAACTACCAAGGACAACATTCAAGAGGAGGTCAACCACAAGCAATCCAACCCCTAGACCAATAGCAAGCAAGCTCAATCAAGCCATGTACAACAGAAAGCTTGCTAAGAGGAAACCAAGACAGGGGGCAATAGCTGAATCTTCTCCTCTCTTGAAGTCATTCCTCTTAACAAACTGGAAGAAGAGGAAGAAAGTGAACAACATGTCAACCGTAGGTATAATTTCTCTTCTCTGCTTTGTTTTCGTTCTTTGTTTTGTTTAATTTCAATAAATTGGCATATGGTTACATTCTAAGTTTGGTGTTTCCTTGCAACAAATTGTTTTCAATCTTTTTGGATGATTGCATCAAATCAAAAATGAAAGTGACACACCAAGATTCTAAGTTTGGTGTGCCACCTATTTTTCTATGCAAATCATTCAGCAACACCACTTGTCTGCATAACCATAATGTCTTTGCAGTGTTAATTTTCTTTTGGTTTGATATTTTGTTATTCTATTTACTTTAGTTAATTCTTTGTTTTTAATGCTTTCATTTTAGTTTGCTTATTTGCTGTGTTTATTAATACATCACCAAGAGAGCTTTATTAATGACAGATTCTTGGCTTAGTGATTGTATTTAATAAAGAACAGTTTCAGTTGCTTGGTTTTAATTCAAATAAATGGACATAGGATTGCATTCTAAGTTTGGTGTTGCTATGCAACACAATTTGCTTCAAATCTTTACTGGATACTTGCATTGATTCCAAGTGAAAGTGTCACACTAAGTTTGGTGTGCCACTTATTCTTTATGCAAAGTATTATGCTCACCTTCTTAAGCTTGCAATCACAATGTCTCTGTCTCTTGTGTCTTGATTATTATCTTTAATTTTTCTTGCTTGAAACACATGTACTACTAACATTTCTTGTGTAAGACATTCATGATCCATCTTAGCCCCATAGCCACGGTTCTAATAGTTGCTTGAGGATGAGCAAGCATTCTGAGTTTGGTATGGGAAGGAAGAGAATGAGAGGAAAATGACAACAATAGAGAAGATGAACTACAAGGTTGTAAAGTTCCTTTTCCTCTCATTTGTTTCAAGCACTATAAACTGGATGATTGTCTTTACCTTCTCTGTATGCATGTGTGTATGAAAAGGCATAGTTTGATTTCTAAATTTCAACATGGTGCTGTGCCATTGTGATTACCAACTTGAGTTTTGTGAATTCAAAAGCAGTAAAGCATCATGATCATAAACAAACAAGGAACTAAAGAAGATTTTAGCATGTGCATACAAGTATTGGAAAGCTAGTATGATTAATTGTTGCTCAATTGCATTGGATTTTATTTAATTGAAGTTTTCATCTAGAACATTTTGTGAAATCTTTTAAAATCATGAAAACCTTGAAGAAGCAAATGCAAAATAAAGCAAGAAAAGAAAAAGGGAAAGAATGAGAAAGCTAAAGGCTCTGAGTACCAATGGCAATTCATTTGTTAAGTACTTGTGGTGTTTATGTATCAAGCCAAATGCTTGAAAACAAAACACTTAGAAGTCAAGGTTAGGCTCAAAGTGCAAAAGCACTCCCTCAAAGCTCAAGGCTCTGAGCATCAATGATTAGAGAGTCAAGAAAAGAAAAGGAAAATGAGCTTAATGAAGTCCTCTAATCAAATGCTTGTGGTGCTTGTGTATCAAGTGGTAATACTTGAAAACAAAGCATTTAGAAGTCGTAGCTTTGTTATCAACTCATGGGGCAAAGCACCCAAAAGGAGAAGCTAATAAGAAAATCAAAAGCTTGTTTCAAGGAAGAAATATAAGAAAAAGATTTCATAAATTGAGCTAGATGTAAGCATCAATCATTTACATTTCTTTTGTGATTGTAGCATGCTTAGAAAACTAGCTTACCATGAACATTGAGTTGCTATTCTTCTTGCCTTGGATTGTCAATCTTTATTGCATGATTCTTTTCTTGCTTGGGGACAAGCAAGGTTTAAGTTTGGTGTTGTGATGACATGTCACCATGTCATGTTTTTCTATGCTTTTTCATTTGTTTTCAATAGGTTTTATGCACTTTCTTGAGCCATAAGCAAGCCAATTGGGTAGATTTTCATGTTTCCTTTGATTTAATCAACCATGTATGAATTAATGTAATTTCATGAGATTTTATGCTATAATTGTCATATATTATGAAAGGATAACAAACTCATGATTTTGAGCAAAGCTTTGATGTGTTTGGTTGATTGATGATAGGTGAAAAGAGTTTGGAAGAAGGTTGAAGAAAGAAGGAATGGCTAGGAGGAAAAGAGAACAAAAAGCTTGAGCAAAAGTTTGCCTCAAACTTTAGCTCAAACTTTTGGAATAAGTGAAAATGAACCAGGGAGCAAAAAGCTTGACCAAAAGTTTGCTTCAAACTTTTGTGCAAACTTTTGGGCAAAAAGCTTGAGCAAAAGTTTGCCTCAAACTTTTTGGCAAACTTTTGGCATCACAAATCAACACCCTGGAGAGCAAAAGTTTGCGCCAACGTTTGCCTCAAACTTTTTGGCAAACGTTGGCGCCACACCAACACACCCAGGGGAGAAAAAGCTTGCGCCAACGTTTGCCTCAAGCTTTTTGGCAAACGTTGGCGCCACAAGGCATACAAGGGGTATACTTCCAACAAGAATAACTTGAGCTACAGAGCTCCAAATGAGGTGATTCAAAAAGCAATGGAAAGTAGGAATCGAGAGCTTTCCAAGCATATATGGCACTGCATGGTGGACACTAAAATTGAGGGAGAAAACTGCCCCGCAATGAGCATAAACGAACATGGTGGCAACCTGCAGTGAGGCCAACTGACCTCTGCACCTTCGATGGAGTATAACTGGAGCTGTAGAGCTCCAAATGATGTGCTCCCAACGGCATTGGAAAGTAGACATCCAGAGCTTTCCAACAATATATAATACTATGGGGTGGACAATACGTTTGAGCCTCCAAAACTGGCGCTTTCGACCACGTTTGAGGCAAACTTTACCTCAAACGTTGGGCACCAAAGCCAGCGACCCTGTCCTCTTCAAAGGAGCATAACTTGAGTTGTAGATGTCCACTTGAGGTGATTTCAATTGATTTAGAAAGCTGACATTCAGAGCTTTCCAACCATATATAATAGTCTATAGTGGGCATAAAATTGGCAACGTTGACAAGAGGACAAAGTAGCGCCACATATATGTACTAGGGGGCCAACGTTTGAGCAAAAGTTTGACCCCAAACTTCGGCTCAAACGTTGGTAGCAGCAAGAATGGGGCAGCTGGTGTAAAAAGTTTGAGTAAAAGTTTGCCTCAAACTTTTACTCAAACTTTTACTCAAGCTTTTAAGATTCACAACCCGGTTCACATTGGTTCTCTCTCCAACTCCAAGAGCAATCAACCAAGGCCTCTATCAACCCAATTCCATCAAGAGCAAGGGCCCAATTGACACCACTCAAAGGCACAAGAGATAGTTAGAATAGAAATTTCATTTTAATTGTAATTTGTTTTGAATTTCATTTTCATTTTGTAAAAATGCGTATAAATAGGCATCTGTTTCATTTTATTAGGGGAGGCGAGCTCCACTAGGGAGCATTAGGAATACAGAACTCTCTCTCTTTAGTTTTTTTCCTTTATGTTTTGAATCTTGGGTTGAGAATTGAAGAAATTCTGTTTTAATCTCAACTTGAGAATTCTCTCTGTTTTCCTCTTCTGCAAACTTTCAGTGAATTGCAATTTGAATTAAAACTCTCTTTACTGCTTTCATCTCTATTTCTTCTGCAAATTGTTTACTGTTGGATCAAGGAAGGAATTGAGATCTAGACTTGGTCTCTAGTCTCATCCAACCCCTGAGATCTTCAACTTTCCTTTAGTTATTGCAATTGAGCTGCATTTCATTTTCTGTTCGGTTCCTCAATTCAATTTACATTAAGCCTGCTGCAAATCTCATTTACTTTCCTGCACGTGTGTTCCTCTACATTTTACATTTGAGCCACTGTGATCTGAATTTACTTTTCATGCAATTTTAATTTCCTTGCAATTGTTCAAAGCTTTGATTTACTGCTTTCATTTAATTTCCCTGCACCCAGTCCCCTTTACTTTCATGCAATTTATATTTCTTGCAATTCAAGTTTCAGCTATTTTACTTTCTTGCTCTTTAAGTTACTTGCAATTTTACTTTCTGCACTTTATAATTCCTGCAAGTTTACATTCTGTTGGCTTCAATTGTCACTCAAATCATTCAATGTTAGCTTGACTAAACTAATCACCCACTAAAGTTGCTTGATCCATCAATCCCTGTGGGATCGACCTCACTCACGTGAGTTTTACTACTTGATGCGACCCGGTATACTTGCCGGTAAGTTTTGGGTGTTTTGGAGAAATTCGTTTTTCCACAAAAATATCCATAAAGTTTTTGGCGCCGTTGCCGGGGATTGATTAGATCAACAATGATTAAGTGGGTGAGAAGTCTAGATCAAGCATTTTCTTTATTTTTGTTTTCTGTTTTAAATTGAAACCAAGGTGTTTGAGTTATTGCCTCACTAAGAAATTCTTTCTCTATGACATAAATTTCAAATTTCATTGATGTTTACAAAATACAAATGGAGTTCAACTCATCTTATGGTCAAACAAAATTTTATGGGATATCACCCACCATCACCAATCTCTAATGGTGGTTGGGAATATCACCAAGAAACTTCAAATTCTGGGCACTCCAATTCATGGAGCTATGCTTCAGAACCACAAGATGAGAAAGAAAATCATATGGGATATTTCCCTCCACCACAAAATGATGCAAGTCATGATTCTAATGGTGGCTGGGAAGGGAATTCTAGTGCTCCATATGATATTCATCCAAAGATATCATCACTTGACCATACTTCAACCGAAAGCCCCTTTCAAAACTCACTACCCACACAAACTTCCATGAACCACTCAAGGCTTTCAGAGCTTGAGTCCATGTTCAAAAAAATTGAGGAGGAGACAATGAAAGCCTTGAAAAGGGAAGAAATCATCCGTCAGAGGACGAATGAGCACCTGGAGAACATAAGGAAACACTTAGAACCATCAAACAGTAAAAATCAATCTGTGGGAGAGGAAGTGGAAAAACAAGAAGAAAAGGTCCTTATGTTAAGTGAAAGTGCAATGAAGAAGGAGGAAAAACAAGAGGAAGAAGCTACTGAGTCAAGTGGATTTTTAATGAAGAATGAGGTGGTTGAAAATGAAACTACACTTGAGGTGACAAAAGAACCTGAACACTCACAACCTCCACAAAGCTCCCTGGACCAAAACGCCTCAACACTTGAATCCATGACTGAAAGGTATGAAGAGGAGATGAAGAAAGCTTGGGAAGATCAACAAACCTCCTCCATGAAAGAGCTATTAAAACAAATGTTGAGTGTAAAAGAGGAAGTGGAGGAGCAAGAAAGTGAAGAAGTCATTCCAAACTCAAGTGAGGCAAAGAAGTACATAAAGGAGGAGTTCATGGAACCACCAATACAAGAGACTCTTGATGAAAAGAAGACTCCAACAATCACACAACCACCAAGACTTGGATTCAAAGAAGTGAAGGCAATTATGAAAAGCACCAAGAAGAGGATTGTGACCAAACTACCAAGGACAACATTCAAGAGGAGGTCAACCACAAGCAATCCAACCCCTGGACCAATAGCAAGCAAGCTCAATCAAGCCATGTACAACAGAAAGCTTGCTAAGAGGAAACCAAGACAGGGGGTAATAGCTGAATCTTCTCCTCTCTTGAAGTCATTCCTCTTAACAAACTGGAAGAAGAGGAAGAAAGTGAACAACATGTCAACCGTAGGTATTATTTCTCTTCTCTGCTTTGTTTTCGTTCTTTGTTTTGTTTAAATTCAATAAATTGGCATATGGTTACATTCTAAGTTTGGTGTTGCCTTGCAACAAATTGTTTTCAATCTTTTTGGATGATTGCATCAAATCAAAAATGAAAGTGACACACCAAGATTCTAAGTTTGGTGTGACACCTATTTTTCTATGCAAATCATTCAGCAACACCACTTGTCTGCATAACCATAATGTCTTTGCAGTGTTAATTTTCTTTTGGTTTGATATTTTGTTATTCTGTTTACTTTAGTTAATTCTTTGTTTTTAATGCTTTCATTTTAGTTTGCTTATTTGCTGTGTTTATTAATACATCACCAAGAGAGCTTTATTAATGACAGATTCTTGGCTTAGTGATTGTATTTAATAAAGAACAGTTTCAGTTGCTTGGTTTTAATTCAAATAAATGGACATAGGATTGCATTCTAAGTTTGGTGTTGCTATGCAACACAATTTGCTTCAAATCTTTACTGGATACTTGCATTGATTCCAAGTGAAAGTGTCACACTAAGTTTGGTGTGCCACTTATTCTTTATGCAAAGTATTATGCTCACCTTCTTAAGCTTGCAATCACAATGTCTTTGTCTCTTGTGTCTTGATTATTATCTTTAATTTTGCTTGCTTGAAACACATGTACTACTAACATTTCTTGTGTAAGACATTCATGATCCATCTTAGCCCCATAGCCACGGTTCTAATAGTTGCTTGAGGATGAGCAAGCATTCTGAGTTTGGTATGGGAAGGAGGAGAATGAGAGGAAAATGACAACAATAGAGAAGATGAACTACAAGGTTGTATAGTTCCTTTTCCTCTCATTTGTTTCAAGCACTATAAACTGCATGATTGTCTTTACCTTCTCTGTATGCATGTGTGTATGAAAAGGCATAGGTTGATTTCTAAATTGCAACATGGTGCTGTGCCATTGTGATTACCAACTTGAGTTTTGTGAATTCAAAAGCAGTAAAGCATCATGATCATAAACAAACAATGAACTACAGAAGAGTTTAGCATGTGCATACAAGTATTGGAAAGCTAGTATGATTAATTGTTGCTCAATTGCATTGGATTTTATTTAATTGAAGTTTTCATCTAGAACATTTTGTGAAATCTTTTAAAATCATGAAAACCTTGAAGAAGCAAATGCAAAATAAAGCAAGAAAAGAAAAAGGGAAAGAATGAGAAAGCTGAAGGCTCTGAGTACCAATGGCAATTCATTTGTTAAGTACTTGTGGTGTTTATGTATCAAGCCAAATGCTTGAAAACAAAACACTTAGAAGTCAAGGTTAGGCTCAAAGTGCAAAAGCACTCCCTCAAAGCTCAAGGCTCTGAGCATCAATGATTAGAGAGTCAAGAAAAGAAAAGAAAAATGAGCTTAATGAAGTCCTCTAATCAAATGCTTGTGGTGCTTATGTATCAAGTGGTAATACTTGAAAACAAAGCATTTAGAAGTCGTAGCTTTGTTATCAACTCATGGGGCAAAGCACCCAAAAGGAGAAGCTAATAAGAAAATCAAAAGCTTGTTTCAAGGAAGAAATATAAGAAAAAGATTTCATAAATTGAGCTAGATGTAAGCATCAATCATTTACATTTCTTTTGTGATTGTAGCATGCTTAGAAAACTAGCTTACCATGAACATTGAGTTGCTATTCTTCTTGCCTTGGATTGTCAATCTTTATTGCATGATTCTTTTCTTGCTTGGGGACAAGCAAGGTTTAAGTTTGGTGTTGTGATGACATGTCACCATGTCATGTTTTTCTATGCTTTTTCATTTGTTTTCAATAGGTTTTATGCACTTTCTTGAGCCATAAACAAGCCAATTGGGTAGATTTTCATGTTTCCTTTGATTTAATCAACCATGTATGAATTAATGTAATTTCATGAGCAAAGCTTTGATGTGTTTGGTTGATTGATAATAGGTGAAAAGAGTTTGGAAGAAGGTTGAAGAAAGAAGGAATGGCTAGGAGGAAAAGAGAACAAAAAGCTTGAGCAAAAGTTTGCCTCAAACTTTAGCTCAAACTTTTGGAATAAGTGAAAACGAACCAGGGAGCAAAAAGCTTGACCAAAAGTTTGCTTCAAACTTTTGTGCAAACTTTTGGGCAAAAAGCTTGAGCAAAAGTTTGCCTCAAACTTTTTGGCAAACTTTTGGCATCACAAATCAACACCCTGGAGAGCAAAAGTTTGCGCCAACGTTTGCCTCAAACTTTTTGGCAAACGTTGGTGCCACACCAACACACCCAGGGGAGAAAAAGCTTGCGCCAACGTTTGCCTCAAGCTTTTTGGCAAATGTTGGCGCCACAAGGCATACAAGGGGTATACTTCCAACAAGAATAACTTGAGCTACAGAGCTCCAAATGAGGTGATTCAAAAAGCAATGGAAAGTAGGAATCGAGAGCTTTCCAAGAATATATGGCATTGCATGGTGGACACTAAAATTGAGGGAGAAAACTGCACCGCAATGAGCATAAACGAACATGGTGGCAACCTGCAGTGAGGCCAACTGACCTCTGCACCTTCGACGGAGTATAACTCGAGCTGTAGAGCTCCAAATGATGTTCTCCCAATGGCATTAGAAAGTAGACATCCAGGGCTTTCCAAAAATATATAATAGTATGGGGTGGACAATACGTTTGAGCCTCCAAAACTGGTGTTTTCGACCACGTTTGAGGCAAATTTTACCTCAAGCGTTGGGCACCAAAGCCAACGACCCTGTCCTCTTCAAAGGAGCATAACTTGAGTTGTAGATGTCCAATTGAGGTGATTCCAATTGGGTTAGAAAGCTGACATTCGGGGCTTTCCAACCATATATAATAGTCTATAGTGGGCATAAAATTGGCAACGTTGAGAAGAGGACAAAGTAGCGCCACATATATGTACTAGGGGGCCAACGTTTGAGCAAAAGTTTGACCCCAAACTTTGGCTCAAACGTTGGTAGCAGCAAGAATGGGGCAGCTGGTGTAAAAAGTTTGAGTAAAAGTTTGCCTCAAACTTTTACTCAAACTTTTACTCAAGCTTTTAAGATTCACAACCCGGTTCACATTGGTTCTCTCTCCAACTCCAAGAGCAATCAACCAAGGCCTCTATCAACCCAATTCCATCAAGAGCAAGGGCCCAATTGACACCACTCAAAGGCACAAGAGAAAGTTAGAATAGAAATTTCATTTTAATTGTAATTTATTTTGAATTTCATTTTCATTTTGTAAAAATGCCTATAAATAGGCATCTGTTTCATTTTATTAGGGGAGGCGAGCTCCACTAGGGAGCATTAGGAATACAAAACTCTCTCTCTTTAGTTTTTTTCCTTTTTGTTTTGAATCTTGGGTTGAGAATTGAAGAAATTCTGTTTCAATCTCAACTTGAGAATTCTCTCTGTTTTCCTCTTCTGCAAACTTTCAGTGAATTGCAATTTGAATTAAAACTCTCTTTACTGCTTTCATCTCTATTTCTTCTGCAAATTGTTTACTGTTGGATCAAGGAAGGAATTGAGATCTAGACTTGGTCTCTAGTCTCATCCAACCCCTGAGATCTTCAACTTTCCTTTAGTTATTGCAATTGAGCTGCATTTCATTTTCTGTTCGGTTCCTCAATTCAATTTACATTAAGCCTGCTGCAAATCTCATTTATTTTCCTGCACGTGTGTTCCTCTGCATTTTACATTTGAGCCACTGTGATCTGAATTTACTTTTCATGCAATTTTAATTTCCTTGCAATTGTTCTAAGCTTTGATTTACTGCTTTCATTTAATTTCCCTGCACCCAGTCCCCTTTACTTTCATGCAATTTATATTTCTTGCAATTCAAGTTTCAGCTATTTTACTTTCTTGCTCTTTAAGTTACTTGCAATTTTACTTTCTGCACTTTATAATTCCTGCAAGTTTACATTCTGTTGGCTTCAATTGTCACTCAAATCATTCAATGGTAGCTTGACTAAACTAATCACCCACTAAAGTTGCTTGATCCATCAATCCCTGTGGGATCGACCTCACTAACGTGAGTTTTACTACTTGATGCGACCTGGTACACTTGCCGGTTAGTTTTGGGTGTTTTGGAGAAATTCGTTTTTCCACAAAAATATCCATCAGGTCCCTTTCAGACTCAAGAAGAATGAGTATCCGGAAGTCCAAAGAGAGATCTGGAGAAGAGGTTGGGAAGTCCTAACCAATCCCATCGAAGAGGTTGGGATCCTAATGGTGCAAGAGTTTTATGCTAATGCATGGGTTACTAAAAACCATGACACTAGTGTGAACCAAAATCCAAGGAATTGGATCACCATGGTCTGAGGGAGAATCTTAGATTTCAGCCCGAAAAGTGTGAGGTTAGCGTTCAACTTCCCTCTAATGTAGGGAGATCCTCATCCTCACACTAGGAAGGTTAACTTTGATCAGAGATAGGATCAAGTGCTCTCAAATATCTTTGTGGAAGGAGCACAGTGGAAAAGGGATTCCCAAGGCAAGCCCATTCAACTAAGAAGGGCTGACCTCAAGCCCTTAGCTAGAGGATGGTTGGAGTTCATCCAACGATCCATCATCCCCACTAGCAATCGGTCAGAAGTGATTATTGACAGAGCCAACATGATTCATTGCATCATGATTGAAAGTGAGGTAGAAGTACATGAGGTAATTCCTCAAGAATCATACAAGGTAGCTGAGAAGCCTCACACCAATACAAGGTTAGCATTTTCACACCTCATCTGTCATCTATGCAATTCAGCTGGAATTATCATAGAAGGAGATATCTCCATTGTGGAGGACAAGCCCATCACTAAGAAGAGGATGGAGCAAACTAGAGAGCATGCACAAGAGCCTGTGCATCCATGCAAGCATGAAATCCCTGAGATGCCTCAAGAGATGTATTTTCCTCCTCAAAGCTACTGGGATCAATGGCATACATCTTTTGGAGAAATAAGCACTAACATGGAGCAATTGAGGTTGGAGCATCAAGAGCATGCTACCACCCTCAATGTAATAAGAGAAGATCAAAGAGCCATAAGGGAAGAACAAAGGGCTATGAAGGAAGAGCAACAAAGGCAAAAGAGTGACATTGAAGAGATCAAACATCATATTGGATCCTTAAAAAGGAGCACCAAATTCCACCATTAGAGGTGAACTCATTCTCTTTTACTTCCTTTCCTTTTATTTGTCTGTTTTCTGTTATGTTGTCTTGTCTGTTCTCTTGTTCTGGTTGCATTTGCATTTGCATTGATGTCTTAAAGATGCAAAATATTCCATATATCTCTCACCCTGCTTAAAAAAATTTTATTTGAAAAGAATTGAGAGATACATGAGTTTCAAGTTTAAAATAAGAGTAGTTTAATTATGTTGATGTGGTGTCACTACTTTTATTTTCTGAATGTATGAAATAAACAGTGCATATTTGAAGTTGTGATTTTAGAATGTTGGCTCTTGAAATAATAAGGAAAAAGGAAAAGTATTATTGGTAATCTGAAAAATCTTTAAAATTGATTCTTGAAGCAAGAAAAAGCAGCAAAAACAAAAAGAAAAAGCATGTTGCAAAAGAAAAAAAAAAAAAATATATATATATATATATATTATATATATATATATATATATATATATATATATATATATATTGCATGCGAAAAAAAATAATAAGCGAAAAAAATAATAAGCGAAAAAATAATAGGAAAATAAAAAGCAGTAAAAAGCTAGTAGCTCTTTAAACCAAAAGGCAAGAGCAGAAAAAAGCCAATAACCCTTTAAACCAAAAGGCAAGGGTAAAAGGACCCAAGACTTTGAGCATCAGTGGTTAGGAGGGCCCAAAGGAATAAAATCCTGGCCTAAGCGGCTCAACCAAGCTGTCCCTAACCATATGCTTGTGGCGTGAAGGTGTCAAGTGAAAAGCTTGAGACTGAGCAGTTAAAGTCGTGGTCCAAAGCAAAAAGAGTGTGCTTAAGAACTCTGGACACCTCTATCTGGGGACTCTAGCAAAGCTGAGTCACAATCTAAAAAGGTTCACCCAGTTAAAGTGTCTGTGGCAATGGTATGTATGTATCCGGTGGTAATACTAGAAAACAGAGTGCTTAGGGTCACGGCCAAGACTCTGAAAGCTATGTTCAAGAATAAAAAAGAACTTAACTAGGAGAATCAATAATATCATCTAGATTTTAAGTTCCTAAAAATGCAAACCATTCTAAAAAAGAACTTAACTAGGAGAATCAATAATATCATCTAGATTTTAAGTTCCTAAAGATGCCAACCATTCTAGGTCTCATTAGATAGTGAGATGTCAAAACTATTCAGAAGCAAAAAGAAACTAAGTCCCGTTAATCTAATTGTAACTGAGCTTCATTTGAAACTTTGAAATTTATTGTATCTTAATTTTCTTTTTATCCTACTATGTTTTTAGTTGCTTGGGGACAAGCAACAGTTTAAGTTTGGTGTTGTGATGAGTGGATATTTTATATGCTTTTTGGCATCATTTTCTTATAGGCCCAGCATCCAAAGGCCCAGAGTGGACCCCCTAGCCAGCATTTCATGCCCTAGGAGCCTCATAACACGTGGATCTCATCAAATCTCATTCCAAACACTCACCAAGTAGGCCCCAGAAGTGTATTTTAGCACTAAATAGACTGTTTTACCCTTTTTATGTAATCCCTAGTTATTAGTTTAGTATTTAAAGTATTTTTACATTCTCCATTAGGGAGGACACACACTTTACACATTTTTCATTGTATTTTCCTTTCCGTATAAGTTTCTAAACCTCCTAGGTTGAGGGGAGGAGCCCTGCTGAGTCCTATAAATTAATAAAAGTATTACTGTTTCATCTTCGATCTGTGTCTGATTTATTTCTAAGATGTATATTCGTTCTTCAACATGGTGAATAGGATGATCAGTGACAATAAGCTCTATTCATCATACTAAGATAAATGTGCCTAACAAACACTCGCATCTACTTGGTTCGTGTGAATACGTGGCCAAAAAGCACGAACCAACAACTATGTTTATACATCTCTCAGACGGCTAATCCACGATTTCGTTGGGGACTTCTCGAGACACTAGTTCAGCCGATTTCCAGGGAGATTAGGGTCTCCGTGGTATAAACTAGAATCCAAAGAAGAACTATTCTCTGATATGGAAGATTCGACCTTGTCTGTGGCATTTTGAGTAGGATCGCGAAGAGAATGAACTGCTAGAGCTTTACCCTCTGTTTGATTGAATGACCATGGGTAATGGCGTTTGATCTGGAGCAGAGGAGATCAATGACCATAGGCAATGGCTTTGATCACATACAGCCTACCATAGAAGAGATCATTCATAAGCAGAGAAGACAGTGATACCAGAGTTAATTCAGAAAGGCAAAGCAACTCCAATCTTCAACTCTATTCTTATTACAGTGATACCAGAGTTAGACCTTTATCCTAAACTTCGTAATCCTACAATTCTTGATCCGTCTGACTAAGACTTGCAAGATAACCATAGCTTGTTTCAAACCACAATCCTCGTGGGATCGACCCTGACTTGCTCAGGTATTACTTGTACGGCCCAGTGCACTTGCTGGTACAGCTATACGAAAGTGTGGGATTCGTGCACCACAAATCAAACACAAAATTACTCAATTTCAAGCCACAAATATCAAATCAACAATCACACATCAAGAACACATTTAATTATTACAAAAAAAATTATCAAACCCTACCTCTGTATGAAATCAAAATACTCGAAGCTTCGGAGAAGCTTTCTGGCCGAACAACTGAAGAGAAAAACGTCAAAAATCGATTCCTCCGTCAATGACACCAAAGGGCCAATGCTCAAGGGAGGGGGAGTAACTTTGTAAGACCCAGAACTTTTGAAAAATTCTATTTTGAACTAATTTCAACTCGTATATTTATTTACAGTTTTAGTTTCAGAAATTATTTTATTGATAATAATTAAAGGCAATTTTGATTAATTGGATTTGAAATAAATTAAGGTTTTTATCCAAGTTCTATAATTTTGGATTATTTTCCTATTTATTATTTAAAGTTTTAGAAATCCGAAAATAATGATGTTTGACTATTTAAATTAGAATTATATTTAATTTTACAATTTTTGAGGTATTTTCTATATTTAAAATATAAAGTTGGTAGTTATGAATTAATAAGAATTTTTTATGATTTGATTTAAATAATTTATATTTATATAATTTAATACTTTAAGTTTTAAGAATAAAGAAAATTAATTATATTACCATATATTTCAATTAGAGAAATTAATTGAGAATCAATTAGTATTTTAATACAACAAATAATATTCTAAAGTAATTTTTAGAAATTTAATTTAGATTTCAAATTAATACTCTATGTTCCAATTTTATTAAAATTACTTTACTCTAATTAAACCCAAAATTCCCAAATAAAAACCCTAATTTTTTGACCTAACCCTAACCCTAGCTACCCAACCCCCTCACCCACACACTCAGCACACTCACACACACTCACCAAAACCCTAGCCACCTTTACCCCCTTATCCAATGGCTGAAGAAAGAAAGAAAGGGAAGAGAGGAGAGGGGAGCCGTGGGAAACGGAGAAGGGGGAAGAAGAGGGAGGCAGCGCGATGGGTGTCATGCCACCGTCGCCGTCGCTATTGACAGAGGAAGAGAGAAGATCCGAGAGGGAAGGAGAGCGCCGGTAGAGGAGGGAGGAGCTCGGGCCATCATCGCAAACTGCTGCTGCCTTGCGTCTGTCGTCGTCTTCATGAGGTTCCTGTCACTGCCGTCGCCCGGTGCGCGAAATTAGAACTCGCACAACTGAATCGGCAAGTGCATCGGATCGTCCAAGTAATACCTCAGGTGAGTGATAAACCACTATTTCATGGTTTATCTTGTGCTTAATTGAGTGGTTTTTATCAACTCTTTACCCATTTATTCATACTAATCGCATGCTTTATGTCTTCCTTCCTGATTTTGTGCTATGATTGAAAACATGCTTCTTTGGCCTTTATATTGCTAATATTAATCCTCTCTTATCACCATTAGATTCCTTGATATGTGTGTTAAGTGATTTTAGAGATTACAGGGCAGGAATGGCTCATAGGATAGAAAGGAAGCATGCAAAAGTGGAAGGAATACAAGAAGTTGGAGAAATTGCTAAGCTGTCCAGCCTGACCTCTTCGCACTCAAATGGATATAACTTTAGCTACAGAGGTCTAAACGATGCGGTTTTAGTTGCGTTGGAAAGCTAACGTCCGGGGCTTCGATTTGATATATAATTTGCCATAGCTGCACCGAAGTTAAGCGACGCAAACGCGTGAATGACGCACCCACGTTGCATCTACGAACTTCAATCCGCGCGGACGCGTGGACGATGCCTCCGCGTCACTTGCCCGCGACCTGAACGTAACAGAAATCGCAGGGAGCAATTTCTGGGCTGCTTTTGACCCAGTTTTCAGTGCAGAACACACAGATTAGAGGCTATAAAGTGGGGGAATGCATCCATTCATAATCAAGCTCTCATAATTCACTTTTCATGGTTTAGATATAGTTTTGAGGGAGGTTCTCTCCTCTCTCTTTAGGATTAGGATTTAGATTTAGGATTTTATTCGCTTTCAGGATTATCTCTTTTTATCAGGTTTAACATTCCTTTTTATTTATCTTTTCAATTTAATTTATGAATTCTTCTATGTTACAGATTACTCTTTTGAATTAATATTATTTGAGGTATTTCAGTTTATTATTGCTCTCTTTTATTTATATTACCGTTGCTTCTAATCTGAAGACATTTTTATTCCAGTAGATTTACTTTTTCCCCTTTTGGTATTGGTTAAGAAATTAGTAACTCAGGAGTTATTATACTCAACGTGATTGATAACCGTTATCTTTGCTAATTGAATTGAACTTCAATAATCCCAATCTTTCCTTAGGGATTAACTAGGATTTGAGGATCAAACTAATTAGTCACTTGACATTCCCTTGCTCTAGCAAAGGTTAACTAAGTGGAATTAAGATTCAATTTTCATCATCATTGATAAGGATAACTAGGATAGGACTTCTAATTTTTCATACCTTGCCAAAAGTGTGTTTTATAGTTATTTATTTAATTTACAGTCTTTTACTTACTTTAATTGCAATTTAAATCACTTGTTCCTCATCTTCAAAACCCCAATTTACAATCTTCATAACCAATAATAAGAACATACTTCCCTGCAGTTTCTTGTGAAGACAACCCGAGGTTTAAATACTCGGTTATCAATTTTAAAGGGGTTTGTTACTTGTGACAACCAAAACATTTGTACGAAAGGATTTCTGTTGGTTTAGAATCTATATCTACAACGCGACTATTTTTAAAAAATTCTTTACTAGCAAAAATCCTAACGTCAGTGAGTGAGGGTCGATCCCACGAAGATGGTTGGATTGAGCAAGCTGTGGTTATCTTGCAGATCTTAGTCAGGCGAATAGAAAAGGTAATTTTGTTGTAGGCGCATAAAACAGAATAATAAAGAAAGCAATAATGTATTAACGTTGAAAAAAATAATAAGTTAAGGCCTTGGAGATGCTTTTTCTTCTGGATTAATACTTCTTTCTGACTACTTTAATAATGAGTGATTCATTCAATGGCAAGGTTGTAAGTGATTAAAGCCGGGGCTAGTGGTCATTAATCTCTTCTGATCTAGATCACACGTCGGTGCTATTGGTATCCAATCTGAACGAGGGTGAAGCTTACGCAATTCAGTCTCTGGTGATCCTACTCAAAATACCACAGACAAGGTCAGATTTTCCAGATCAGAGAATGATGCTCTGTATTCTTGCCTTAATGGCACAGAGACCTCAATTACCCATGACTAACGAGATTTCATGTCACGTATCCTAATTGGCCCAGATACTCTCTTGGAACCTGTGATGTACTGTCAAGCTATAGCTCAATACTATCCAGCTAAGGCTTCACACGAGCTCATGTAGAATAAGGGGTCATACTCTCGTTTCACCCCAGATTTATAAGGATGAAGAACAAAAATACATCATATAATGGAATCAAACATATATTAAAGTAGAAGAAGTAATAATATTAATCCACAAGAATGAGCAAAGCTCCTATCCTTAACTCAGGAGGTCTAGCCACCCATATTTTATAGAAATAATGTGTGATAAGTTCTAAAAGGCAGAAGATCCTAAACATGGGTGATCTTCTCCTATATATACTAATCTAATAATTAAAAATTACAAAAATGAGATAAACTAAGCAAAAGGTGCGAAAATCCACTTCTAGGCCCACTTGGTGAGTGTTTGGGCTGAGCTTGGCATCCAACTTGGATGAGTGGGGAGTGAGTGTGCTGTCTTGTGCTCCCTTGGTGGCGTTGAATGCCAACTGGCATTCAACGCTGGCATTGGTCCTTCTAGGGCGTTGAACACCAGAAAGGGGGTAAGTTTGGCATTCAACGCCCATTTTGGGCAGTCCTATCCAAAGAAAAGTATAAACTATTATATATTTCTGGAGAGCTATGGAAATTAGCTTTCCAATGCCATTGAGAGCACATCAATTGGACTTCAGTAGCTCAAGATATGCTCGTTGGAATGAACGGAGGTCAGGATTTGACAACATCTGCTATCCTTTCTTTGCCTTTGAATCAGACTTTGCCAAAACTTGCTATTTTCACCCAAAAATCACCTGAAATCATAATAAAAACACAAAAACTCAAAGTAGCATCTAAAATTTGAATTTTGCACTAAACCTACTAAAACATAATAAAACTTGCGAAAATGTAACTAAAAACACTAAGGAAATGGTACTAAAAAAAGTATAAAATATCCGCTCATCATAACACCAACCTTAAACTGTTGCTTGTCCTCAAGCAACCAAAAATAAGATAGGACAAATGGAAGAGAAAATTACAATAGGTCTCAGAGTTGTCAATGAGGCTCAGTTCCAAATATTGAATGGGATTATTAGCTCTTTACTTCTGAACAGTTTTGGCATCTCACTTTCCTTTGAAGCTTAGAAATATTGGCATCCCTTGGATCTAGAATTCGGATGATATTATTGGTTCTCTTATTTTGTTTTTTTTTTATTCTTGAATACAGCTTCTTTTTGGTGCTTTGTACCTTTGAGCCTAGCCGTGACTCTAAGAGTTTTGTTTTCAAGTATTACCACCGGATATATAAACGCCACAGGCACTTAACACCCTTTGGATTCGAATTTATCTTTGCTTAAATTCCTAAACAGTGGTGCCCAGAGTTCTTAAGCGTACTCTTTAGCTTTTGGATCACGACTTTAACTGCTCAGCCTCAAGCTTTTTACTTGACACCTTCATAACACAAGTATTTAGTTAGGGATAGCTACTCATTTGAGCATTTTAAGCCAATTTTTGACCCTCCTAACGATTGATGCACAAAGCCTTGGATCCTTGTTCTTTTCTTTTTCTTTTAAGCTTTTCATTTTTCTTTTTTTTATTTTTCTTTTTTTTTGCTGCTTTTTCTTGCTTCAAGAATCAATATTTTTTTATTTTTCAGAGAATCAATAATACTTTTCTAAATTCACTGTTCTTCAAGAGCCAATATACTTAACTTTAATATCAATTATGCACTGTTAATTCATACATTCAGAAGATAAATACAAGGCCACCACATCAAATAATTGGAATAACTTATGATATAACTCAAGATCTCATGTATTTTACTATTTCTTTTTCAAAAATTTTCCTTTAAGAATGGTGAGGATACATTGAATATCTTATAACCAAAACAAAATAAAGAAAACGACACTAAAAAGGACGAAATTCTGGATGTAATTATGCACTAGAATAGAAAATAGACAATAAATTAAAGTACAATGAAAACAGAAATAAAACAAATGGAGGGATAATGGGACTCAACAACTTTAGTGACGGCGGCTACTGCTCCCTCTGGAGAATCCAACGGAGCGTTTGAGCTCCTCAATATCTCGCCCCTGTCTCTGCTGTTCCTCCCTCATGATCCTCTGATCTTTCCTTATCTGATGGAGGGTGGCAGCCTGATCTTGGTGCTCAATCCTCAGCTGATCCACAGAAGAAGTTAGCTCCCCTAGAGATGTGTTTAGAACAGGCTCATGCTGTGGTCCATGTGCCTGCTCCCTAGCCTGCTCCATCCTCCTCTTGGTGATGGGCTTGTCTTCCTCAATTAGGGTGTCTCCTGCTACACCTATTCCAGCTGACTGGCATAGGCGATAGATAAGGTGAGGGAATGCTAGCCTTGTGGTGCACGAAATTGTGATCCCTGGTAATGGCTCCAAAAACTTGGTACTCTAATCTTAATTCATAATTTGTCACAACTTCGATACAACTAACCAGTAAGTGCACTGGGTCGTCCAAGTAATAAAACCTTACGTGAGTAAGGGTCGATCCCACGGAGATTGTTGGTATGAAGTAAGCTATGGTCATTGGTGCACGAAATTGTGATGTCCAGGCTCGAACAATCCCTGGTAATGGCTCCAAAGCTTGGTGCTTTGATCTTAATTCATAATTGTCACAACTTCAATACAACTAACCAGCAAGTGCACTGGGTCGTCCAAGTAATACCTTACGTGAGTAAGGGTCGAATCCCACGGAGATTGTTGGTATGAAGCAAGCTATGGTCACCTTGTAAATCTCAGTCAGGCAGATATAAAGTGATAATGGTGTTTTCGAATATTATATAGTAAAATAGGGATAGAGATACTTATGTAAATCATTGGTAGGAATTTCAGATAAGCGAATGGAGATGCTTTTCGTTCCTCTGAACCTCTGCTTTCCTGCTATCTTCATCCAATCAGTCTTACTCCTTTCCATGGCTGGCTTTATGCAAGGGCATCACCGTTGTCAGTGGCTACATCCCCTCCTCTCAGTGAATAATATGCTCACGCACCCTGTCACGGCACGGCTATTCATCTGTCGGTTCCCGATCATGCTGGAATAGGATTCACCCTCCTTTTGCGTCTGTCACTAACGCCCAGCACTCGCGAGTTTGAAGCTCGTCACAGTCATTCAATCATTGAATCCTACTCAGAATACCACAGACAAGGTTTAGACCTTCCGGATTCTCTTGAATGCCGCCATCATTCTAGCTTACGCCACGAAGATTCTGATTAGGAGATCTAAGAGATACTCATTCTAGCTTAATTCATGTAGAACAGAAGTGTTTGTCAGGCACGCGTTCATAAGGGGGAAGGATGATGAGCGTCACACATAATCATCACATTCATCACGTTCTTGGGTGCGAATGGATATCTTAGAAGCGAAATAAGATGAATTGAATAGAAAACAGTAGTACTTTGCATTAATCTTTGAGGAACAGCAGAGCTCCACACCTTAATCTATGGAGTGTAGAAACTCTACCGTTGAAAATACATAAGTGATAGGTCCAGGCATGGCCGAGATGGCCAGCCCTCTAAACGAGATCACAGGATCAAAATACAATCCAAGATCCAAAGATGATCAAAAGATGCCTAATACAATAGTAAAAGGTCCTATTTATAATAAACTAGTCACTAGGGTTTACATGAGTAAGTAATTGATGCATAAATCCACTTCCTGGGCCCACTTGGTGTGTGTTTGGGCTGAGCCTGAGTGTTGCACGTGCAGAGGCCATTTGTGGAGTTGAACGCCAGTTTCTGTGCCAGTTTGGGCGTTCAACTCTGGTTTTGGATCCTTTTCTGGCGCTGGACGCCAGATTTGGGCAGAAGGCTGGCATTGAACGCCGGTTTACGTCGTCAATTCTTGGCCAAAGTATGGACTATTATATATTGCTGGAAAGCCCTGGATGTCTACTTTCCAACGCAATTGGAAGCGCGCCATTTCGAGTTCTGTAGCTCCAGAAAATCCACTTTGCGTGCAGGGAGGTCAGAATCCAACAGCATCAGCAGTCCTTCTTCAACCTCTGAATCTGATTTTTGCTCAAGTCCCTCAATTTCAGCCAGAAAATACCTGAAATTACAGAAAAATACACAAACTCATAGTAAAGTCCAGAAATGTGAATTTAACATAAAAACTAATGAAAACATCCCTAAAAGTAACTAGATCCTACTAAAAACATACTAAAAACAATGTCAAAAAGCGTATAAATTATCCGCTCATCACAACACCAAACTTAAATTGTTGCTTGTCCCCAAGCAACTAAAAATCAAATAGGATAAAAAGAAGAGAATATACTATAAATTCCAAACTATCAATGAATCATAGCTCCAATCAAATGAGCGGGACTTATAGCTTTTTGCCTCTTGAATAGTTTTGGCATCTCACTTTATCCATTGAGGTTCAGAATGATTGGCATCTATAGGAACTCAGAGTTCAGATAGTGTTATTGATTCTCCTAGTTCAGTATGATGATTCTTGAACACAGCTTCTTTATGAGTCTTGGCCGTGGCCCTAAGCACTTTGTTTTCCAGTATTACCATCGGATACATAAATGCCACAGACACATAATTGGGTGAACCTTTTCAGATTGTGACTCAGCTTTGCTACAGTCCCCAATTAGAGGTGTCCAGGGTTCTTAAGCACACTCTTTTTTTTTTTTTTGCTTTGGACCTTGACTTTAACCGCTCAGTCTCAAGTTTTCACTTGACATCTACACGCCACAAGCACATGGTTAGGGACAGCTTGGTTTAGCCGCTTAGACCAGGATTTTATTCCTTTAGGCCCTCCTATCCACTGATGCTCAAAGCCTTGGGATCCTTTTTATTTGCCCTTGCCTTTTGGTTTTAAGGCTTATTGGCTTTTTCTGCTTGCTTTTTCTTTTTTTCTTTCTATTTTTTTTTTCGCCTATTTTTTTCTCTTTCTTTTTTTTTCTGCAAGCTTTGTTTTTTGCTGCTTTTTCTTGCTTCAAGAATCATTTTTATGATTTTTCAGATTATCAAATAACATGTCTCCTAGTCATCATTCTTTCAAGAGCCAACATATTTAACATTCTTAAACAACAACTTCAAAAGACATATGTACTGTTCAAGCATACATTCAGAAAACAAGAAGCATTGTCACCACATCAATATAATTAAACTAAGTTCAAGGATAAATTCAAAACTCATGTACTTCTTGTTCTTTTGAATTAAAACAGTTTTTATTTTAAGAAAGGTGATGGATTCATAGGACATTCATAACTTTAAGACAAAGTTACTAACTACTAATGATCATGTAATGAAGACACCAACATAGATAAGCACATAACATAGAAAACGAAAAACAGAGAAAGTAAGAACAAGGAATGAGTCCACCTTAGTGATGTCCTTGAGCTCTTCTATGTCTCTTCCTTGCCTTGGCTGCTCCTCCTTCATTGCTTTTAGATCTTCTCTGATTTCATGAAGGATGATGGAGTGCTCTTGATGTTCCACCCTTAGTTGCTTCCAATAATTGTGTGGAAGAAAATGTATCCCCTGAGGTATCTCAGGGATCTCTTGATTTGCAGTCAAATGTTCTACCACTGAGCTATAGACCCTTGATGGAAGCTTTTGTCTTCCCTTTCTTCTTTCTAGAGGTTTCTCTGGCCTTAGGTGCCATCAATGGTTATGGAAAAAAACAAAAAAGCTATGCTTTTACCACACCAAACTTAGAATGTTGCTCGCCCTCGAGCAAAAGAAGAAAGAATAGAAGAATAAGAAGAAGATATGGAGGAGATGGATGGGAGTGTGTATTCGGCCATATGGGTGGGATTGGGTGGGAGAGAGATGTTGAATTTTGAAGGTAGTGGGTGTATGGATGTGAGTGGTAAAGGGTTAAGAGTGTTTGTTGGGAATAGAGGATGATTGAGAAGGGAGAAGAGAGTGAGTGGAGGTAGGTGGGGATCCTGTGAGGTCCGCAGATCCTGAGATGATCCTGTGAGGTCCACAGATCTTGAGGTGTCAAGGCATTTACATCCCTGCACCAATTTAGGCATGTAAAATGCCCTTGCATACAACTCTGGGCGTTCAGCGCCAGGTTGGTGCCTATTTTGGGCGTTCAATGCCCCTTTGCTGCCATTTCTGGCGTTGAACGCCAGAACCATGCTTGTTCTGGGCGTTCAGTGCCAGGATGCTCCCATTCTGGGCGTTCAGCGCCAGAACTATGCTCTGTTCTGGCGTTTGAACGCCAGACAGATGCTCCTCCAGGGTGTGATTTTTCTTCTGCTGTTTTTGATTCCGTTTTTTGAATTTTTTGTTTATTTTGTGACTCCACATGATCATGAACCTAAGAAAACATGAAAAACAATAAAAATAAGAATTAGATAAACATTGGGTTGCCTCCCAACAAGCGCTTCTTTAATGTCAATAGCTTGACAGTGGGCTCTCATGGAGCCTCACAGATGTGCAGAGCTTTGTTGAGACTCTCCAACACCAAACTTAGAGTTTGGATATGGGAGTTCAACACCAAACTTAGAGTTTGGTTGTGACCTCCCAACACCAAACTTAGAGTTTGACTGTGGGGGCTCTGGTTGACTCTGCTTGGAGAGAAGCTTTTCATGCTTCCTCTTCATGGTTGCAGAGGGAGATCCTTGAGTTTTGAATACAAGGGAGTTCTCATTCCTTTGAAGGACTATTTCACCTCTGGCAACATCAATCACAGCTCTTGCTGTGGCCAGGAAAGGTCTTCCTAGGATGATGGATTCATCCTCTTCCTTTCCAGTATCCAGGACTATGAAATCAGTAGGTATGTAAAGGCCCTCAACCTTTACTAATACATCTTCTACTTGTCCATAAGCCTGTTTTCTTGAGCTGTCTGCCATCTCTAGTGAGATTTTAGCAGCTTGCACCCCATAGATTCCCAGTTTCTCTATTACAGAGAGAGGCATGAGGTTTATTCCTGAACCAAGGTCACACAGAGCCTTAAAGATCATGGTGCCTATGGTACAGGGTATTATAAACTTTCACAGATCCTGTATCTTCTGAGGCAATGTCAGTTGATCCAGATCACTTAGTTCATTGATGAACAAGGGAGGTTCAACTTCCCAAGTATCAATGCCAAATAATTTGGCATTCAGCTTCATGATTGCACCAAGAAACTTGGCAGTTTGCTCTTCAGTAACATCCTCATTCTCTTCAGAAGAGGAATACTCATCAGAGCTCATGAAGGGCATAAGGAGGGTCAATGGAATCTCTATGGTCTCTAGATGGGCCCCAGAGTCCTTTGGTTCCTCAGAGGGAAGCTCCTTATTGACCACTGGACGTCCCAGGAGGTCTTCCTCCTTGGGATTCACGTCCTCTCCTCTCCTTACAGGTTCGGCCATGGCGCTTATGTCAATGGCCTTGCACTTTCCTTTTGGGTTCTCTTCTGTATTGCTTGGGGGAGTACTAGGAGGGATTTCAGTGATCCTTTTACTCAGCTGGCCCACTTGTGCTTCCAGATTTCTAATGGAAGACCTTGTTTCATTCATGAAACTTACAGTGGCCTTAGATAGATCAGAGACTAGATTTGCTAAATTAGAAGCATTTTGTTCAGAAGTTCTCTGTCTGTTGCTGAGTTGATGATGGAAAAGGCTTGCTATTGCTAAACCTGTTTCTTCCACTATTATTAAAGCCTTGTTGGGGCTTTTGATCCTTCCATGAGAAATTTGGATGATTTCTCCATGTTGAGTTATAGGTGTTTCCATAAGGTTCACCTAAGTAATTTACCTCTGCTATTGCAGGGTTCTCAGGATCATAGGCTTCTTCTTCAGAAGAGGCCTCTTGAGTACTGTTGGATGCAGCTTGCATTCCATTCAGACTCTGAGAGATCATATTGACTTGCTGAGTCAATATTTTATTCTGAGCCAATATGGCATTCAGAGTATCAACTTCAAGAACTCCCTTCTTCATAGGCGTCCCATTACTCACAGGATTCCTTTCGGAAGTGTACATGAACTGGTTATTAGCAACCATGTCAATGAGTTCTTGAGCTTCTGCAGGCGTTTTCTTTAGGTGAATGGATCCACCTGTTGAAGTGTCCAGTGACATCTTTGATAGCTCAGATAAACCATCATAGAATATATCCAGGATGGTCCATTCTGAAAGCATGTCAGAAAGACACTTTTTGGTCAACTGTTTGTATCTTTCCCAAGCTTCATAGAGGGATTCACCTTCTTTCTGTCTGAAGGTTTGAACATCAGCTCTAAGCTTGCTCAGCTTTTGAGGAGGAAAGTACTTGGCTAAGAAAGCCGTGACCAGCTTATCCCAAGAGTTCAGGCTGTCTTTGGGTTGAGAATTCAACCATAATCTAGCTCTGTCTCTTACAGCAAAAGGGAAAAGCATGAGCCTGTAGACTTCAGGATCTACTCCATTAGTCTTAACAGTATCACATATCTGCAAGAATTCAGTTAAGAACTGAAAAGGATCTTCAGATGGAAGTCCATGAAACTTGCAGTTCTGCTACATCAGAGAAACTAATTGAGGTTTCAGCTCAAAGTTGTTTGCTCCAATGGCAGGAATGGAGATGCTTCTTCCATGTAAATTGGAATTAGGTGCAGTAAAGTCACCAAGCATCCTCCTTTCATTATTATTATTTTCGGCTGCCATCTCCTTTTCCTGTTCGAAAATTTCTGAGAGGTTATCTCTGGATTGTTGTATTTTGGCTTCTCTTAATTTTCTCTTCAGAGTCCTTTCAGGTTCTGGATCTGCTTCCACAAGAATGTTCTTATCCTTGCTCCTGCTCATATGACAAAGAAGAAGGCACAGAAAAATAATAATAATAATAGAGATCCTGTATACCACAGTATAGGGATCCCTTTGTGAGTGGAAGAAAAGAGGGGGAGACAAAGAATGTGATGTAAAGGAAGAAACACAACTGTACGGATGGAAGAGATGTGAGATGAGATGTTAGGATATGAATGAATAAATAGAATAGGATGGGGGAGGGATAATTTTCGAAAATTATTTTGAAAAAGAGTTAGTGATTTTTGAAAAATGGTTTTTGGAAAATGTTAGAAATTTTCGAAATTTTTTTTTTAAAATTTAAAAATAATTAGTTAATAAAAAAGAAATTTTTGAAAAAGAGGGGAGATATTTTCAAAAATTAGAGAGAGAGAGTTAGTTAGGTAGTTTTGAAAAAGTTAAGAAACAAACAAAAAGTCAGTTAGTTAGTTGAAACAAATTTTGAAAAGATAGGAAGTTAGGAGGTTAGGAAAGATATTTTGAAAAGATATTTTTGAAAAAGATAAGATGAGAAGATATTTTTGAAAAGATATGATAGAAATTAGTTTTTGAAAAAGATTTGATTTTTAAAATCTCAATTAATGACTTGATTCATAAGAAATCACAAGATATGATTCTAGAACTTAAAGTTTGAATCTTTCTTAACAAGCAAGTAACAAACTTCAAATTTTTGAATCAAAACATTAATTGATTATGTTATTTTCGAAAATTTGGTATAAAAATAAGAAAAAGATTTTTGAAAAATATTTTTGGAATTTTCGAAAATAACTAAGAAATTTGAAAAAGATTTGATTTTTTTGAAAAAGATTTTGAAAAAGATAAGATTTTCAAATTGAAAATTTGATTTGACTCATAAGAAACAACTTGATTTTAAAAATTTTTGAAAAAGTCAACTCAAATTTTCGAATTTGATGAGAGAAAAGGGAAAGATATTTTTTTGATTTTTGAAATTTTTATGAAAAACATGAAAAATATGCAATGCATGAAATTTTTAGATCAAAACAATGAATGCATGCAAGAATGCTATGAATGTCAAGATGAACACCAAGAACACTTTGAATGTCATGATGAACATCAAGACACAATTTTGAAAAATTTTTAATGCAAAGAAAACATGCAAGACACCAAACTTAGAATTCTTTAATGCTTAGGCACTAAGAATTCAAGAATGCATATGATAAACATGAAAAGACACAAAACAAAAAATCATCAAGATCAAACAAGAAGACTTACCAAGAACAACTTGAAGATCATGAAGAACACTATGAATGCATGAATTTTCGAAAAATGCAAGATGCATATGCAAGTGACACCAAACTTATAACATGACTCAAGACTCAAACAAGAAACAAAAAAATATTTTTGATTTTTATGATTTTCTAATTTTTTTGTTATTTTTCGAAAATTAATTGAAAAAGGAAAATAAGGATTCCAAAATTTTTAATATGAATTCCAGGAATCTTGCCATGTTAGTCTAAAGCTTCAGTCCAGGAATTAGACATGGCTCACTAGCCAGCCAAGCTTTCAATGAAAGCTCCAGTCCAAAACACTAGACATGGCCAATGGCCAGCCAAGCTTCAGCAGGTGATCATGGATCAGCAGCGGGTGGATGAGCAACAACTAAGTTGCTCTTGATAACAAATTGCAAGCCTCAGTCCAAATGAATTTAGACATGGCTTTACAGCCAGCCAGGCTTCACATGCTTCATGAAACACTAGAATTCATTCTTAAAAATTTTGAATAAAATTTTTGAAAACAATTTTTTTATTTTTTATTTTTTTTTCGAAAAACAGATGAGAGATTTTTGAAAATATTTTTGAAAATAAAATAAGAAGAAAATTACCTAATCTGAGCAACAAGATGAACCGTCAGTTATCCAAACTCAAACAATCCCCGGCAAGGCGCCAAAAACTTGGTGCTGTTGCCGGATCAAAAGGGAATCTGGCACTGATGTTACCGGACCAAAAGCTTGCCGAAGACTCAAACAATCCCCGGCAACGGCACCAAAAACTTGGTGCACGAAATTGTGATGTCCAGGCTCGAACAATCCCTGGTAATGGCTCCAAAGCTTGGTGCTTTGATCTTAATTCATAATTGTCACAACTTCGATACAACTAACCAGCAAGTGCACTGGGTCGTCCAAGTAATACCTTACGTGAGTAAGGGTCGAATCCCACGGAGATTGTTGGTATGAAGCAAGCTATGGTCACCTTGTAAATCTCAGTCAGGCAGATATAAAGTGATAATGGTGTTTTCGAATATTATATAGTAAAATAGGGATAGAGATACTTATGTAAATCATTGGTAGGAATTTCAGATAAGCGAATGGAGATGCTTTTCGTTCCTCTGAACCTCTGCTTTCCTGCTATCTTCATCCAATCAGTCTTACTCCTTTCCATGGCTGGCTTTATGCAAGGGCATCACCGTTGTCAGTGGCTACATCCCCTCCTCTCAGTGAATAATATGCTCACGCACCCTGTCACGGCACGGCTATTCATCTGTCGGTTCCCGATCATGCTGGAATAGGATTCACCCTCCTTTTGCGTCTGTCACTAACGCCCAGCACTCGCGAGTTTGAAGCTCGTCACAGTCATTCAATCATTGAATCCTACTCAGAATACCACAGACAAGGTTTAGACCTTCCGGATTCTCTTGAATGCCGCCATCATTCTAGCTTACGCCACGAAGATTCTGATTAGGAGATCTAAGAGATACTCATTCTAGCTTAATTCATGTAGAACAGAAGTGTTTGTCAGGCACGCGTTCATAAGGGGGAAGGATGATGAGCGTCACACATAATCATCACATTCATCACGTTCTTGGGTGCGAATGGATATCTTAGAAGCGAAATAAGATGAATTGAATAGAAAACAGTAGTACTTTGCATTAATCTTTGAGGAACAGCAGAGCTCTACACCTTAATCTATGGAGTGTAGAAACTCTACCGTTGAAAATACATAAGTGATAGGTCCAGGCATGGCCGAGATGGCCAGCCCTCTAAACGAGATCACAGGATCAAAATACAATCCAGGATCCAAAGATGATCAAAAGATGCCTAATACAATAGTAAAAGGTCCTATTTATAATAAACTAGTCACTAGGGTTTACATGAGTAAGTAATTGATGCATAAATCCACTTCCTGGGCCCACTTGGTGTGTGTTTGGGCTGAGCCTGAGTGTTGCACGTGTAGAGGCCATTTGTGGAGTTGAACGCCAGTTTCTGTGCCAGTTTGGGCGTTCAACTCTGGTTTTGGATCCTTTTCTGGCGCTGGACGCCAAATTTGGGCAGAAGGCTGGCGTTGAACGCCAGTTTACGTCGTCAATTCTTGGCCAAAGTATGGACTATTATATATTGCTGGAAAGCCCTGGATGTCGACTTTCCAAAGCAATTGGAAGCGCGCCATTTCGAGTTCTGTAGCTCCAGAAAATCCACTTTGAGTGCAGGGAGGTCAGAATCCAACAGCATCAGCCGTCCTTCTTCAACCTCTGAATCTGATTTTTGCTCAGGTCTCTCAAATTCAGCCAGAAAATGCCTGAAATTACAGAAAAACACACAAACTCATAGTAAAGTCCAGAAATGTGAATTTAACATAAAAACTAATGAAAACATCCCTAAAAGTAACTAGATCCTACTAAAAACATACTAAAAACAATGTCAAAAAGCGTATAAATTATCCGCTCATCAGTCATCTTGTAAATCTCAGTCAGGCGGATATCAAATGGTTATGGAGTTTTAGAATAATAATAATAAATAAACAGAAAATAAAGATAGAAATACTTATGTAATTCATTGGTGAGAATTTCAGATAATCGTATAGAGATGCTTTCGTTCCTCTGAACCTCTGCTTTCCTGCTGTCTTCATCCAACCAGTCCTACTCCTTTCCATGGCAAGCTTTATATAGGGCATCACCATTGTCAATGGCTACATCCCATCCTCTCTGTGAAAAAGGTCCAAATGCTCTGTCACGGCACGGCTAATCATCTGGAGGTTCTCGATCATACTGGAATAGGATTCACCCTCCTTTTGCGTCTGTCACTACGCCCAGCACTCGCGAGTTTGAAGTTCGTCACAGACAAGGTTTAGACTTTCTGGATCTCAGGAATGGCCATCCATGGGTTCTAACTTATACCATGAAGATTCTAATATCTCGGACTCGGTCCTCTGTATTAGATATCTAAGAGATACTCATTCTAGCTTGTTTGCATGTAGAACGGAAGTGTTTGTCAGGCACGCGTTCATAAGTGAGAATGATGATGAGCGTCACATAATCATCACATTCATCATGTTCTTGGGTGCGAATGGATATCTTAGAAGCGGAATAAGTTGAATTGAATAGAAAAACAGTAGTACTTTGCATTACTCTACCGTTGAAAATACATAAGTGATGAAGGTCCAGGCATGGCCGAATGGCCAGCCCCCAAACGTGATCTAAAGATGAAACTAAAGATGTAAATACAATAGTAAAAAGTCCTATTTATAATAAACTAGTTACTAGGGTTTACAGAAGTAAGTAATTGATGCATAAATCCACTTCCGGGGCCCACTTGGTGTGTGCTTGGGCTGAACTTGAAGTTTACACGTGCAGAGGCTTCTTTTGGAGTTGAACGCCAAGTTGTAACGTGTTTTTGGCGTTCAACTCTGGTTCGTGATGTGTTTCTGGCGTTTAACTCCAGACTGCAGCGTAGAACTGGCGTTCAACGCCCTTTTGCGTCGTCTAAACTCGGGCAAAGTATAGACTATTATATATTGCTGGAAAGCCCTGGATGTCTACTTTCCAACGCCGTTGATATTGCGCCATTTGGAGTTTTGTAGATCCAGAAAATCCACTTTGAGTGCAGGGAGGTCAGAATCCAACAGCATCAGCAGTCCTTCTTCAACCTCTGAATCTGATTTTTGCTCAAGTCCCTCAATTTCAGCCAGAAAATACCTGAAATCACAGAAAAACACACAAACTCATAGTAAAGTCCAAAAATATGAATTTAACATAAAAACTAGTAAAAACATCCCTAAAAGTAACTAGATCCTACTAAAAACATAATAAAAACAATGCCAAAAAGCGTATAAATTATCCGCTCATCACAACACCAAACTTAAATTGTTGCTTGTCCCCAAGCAACTAAAAATCAGATAGGATAAAAAGATGAGAATATACTATAAATTCCAAAATATCAATGAAACATAGCTCCAATCAGATGAGCGGGACTTGTAGCTTTTTGCCTCTTGAATAGTTTTCGCATCTCACTTTATCCATTGAAGTTCAGAATGATTGGCATCTATAAGAACTCAGAGTTCAGATAGTGTTATTGATTCTCCTAGTTCAGTATGTTGATTCTTGAACACAGCTACTTTATGAGTCTTGGGCGTGACCCTAAGCACTTTGTTTTCCAGTATTACCACCGGATACATACATGCCACAGACACATAACTGGGTGAACCTTTTCAGATTGTGACTCAGCTTTGCTAAAGTCCCCAATTAGAGGTGTCCAGGGTTCTTAAGCACACTCTTTTTTTGCTTTGGACCTTGACTTTAACCGCTCAGTCTCAAGTTTTCACTTGATACCTTCACGCCACAAGCACATGGTTAGGGACAGCTTGGTTTAGCCGCTTAGGCCAGGATTTTATTCCTTTAGGCCCTCCTATCCACTGATGCTCAAAGCCTTGGATCCTTTTTATTACCCTTGCCTTTTGGTTTTAAGGACTATTGGCTTTTTCTGCTTGCTTTTTCTTTTTTTTTCTTTTTTTTTTCGCCATTTTTTTCTCTCCCTTTTTTTTGCAAGCTTTTCTCTATTCACTGCTTTTTCTTGCTTCAAGAATCAATTTTTATGATTTTTCAGATTATCAAATAACATTTCTCCTGTTCATCATTCTTTCAAGAGCCAACATATTTAACATTCTTAAACAACAACTTCAAGAGACATATGCACTGTTCAAGCATTCATTCAGAAAACAAAAAGTATTGTCACCACATCAAAATAATTAAACTAGTTTCAAGGATGAATTTGAAACCATGTACTTCTTGTTCTTTTGTAATTAAAACATTTTTCATTCAAGAGAGGTGATGGATTCATAGGATATTCATAACTTTAAGACAAAGTTACTAAATACTAATGATAATGTAATAAGACACTAACATAGATAAGCACTTAACATAAAGAAAACGAAAAATATAAATTTTGAGAACAAGGAATGAGTCCACCTTAGTGATGGTGGCGTTTCCTTCTTGAGGAACCAATGATGTCCTTGAGCTCTTCTATGTCTCTTCCTTGTCTTTGTTGCTCCTCCCTCATTGCTCTTTGATCTTCTCTAATTTCATGGAGGATGATGGAGTGCTCTTGGTGTTCCACCCTTAGTTGTCCCATGTTGGAACTCAGTTCTCTTAGGGAGGTGTTGATTTGCTCCCAAAAGTTCTATGGAAGAAAGTGCATCCCTTGAGGCATCTCAGGGATTTCTTGGTGAAGAGCTTCTTCATGCGTCTCTTGAGATCCATGAATAGGCTCTCTTGTTTGCTCCATCCTTTTCTTAGTGATGGGCTTGTCCTCATCAATGAGGATATCTCCCTCTATGTCAATCCCAGCTAAATTGCATAGATGGCAAATGAGGTGAGGAAAAGCTAACCTTTCCATAGTGGAGGACTTGTCAGCCACCTTGTAGAGTTCTTGAGGTATAATCTCATGAACCTTCACCTCTTCTCCAATCATGATGCTATGGATCATGATGGCCTGGTCTATAGTAACTTCAGACCGGTTGCTAGTGGGAATGATTGAGCATTGAATGAACTCCAACCATCCTCTAGCTACAGGCTTAAGGTCCAGTCTTCTCAGTTGAACCGATTTGCCTTTTGAGTCAATCTTCCATTGAGCTTCTTCTACACATATGTCCATGAGGACTTGGTCCAACCTTTGATCAAAGTTGGCTCTCCTTGTGTAGGGGCGTGCATTCTCTTCTATCATTGGCAAGTTGAACGCCAATGATGTTAGGATTTTTGCCAGTAAAGAATGTCATAAAAACAGTCGCGTTGTAGATATAGTCTCTAAACCGACAAAAATCCCTTCGTACAAACGTTTTGGGTGTCATAAGTAACAAACCCCTTTAGAAATTGTTAACCGAGTATTCAAACCTCGGGTCGTCTTCTCAAGGAACTGCAAGAAGGTATGTTCTTATTATTGGCTATAAAGGTTGTTATCGGGGTTTAGGAGGTGAGAAGCAAGTGATTTAAATGACAAGTAAAGTAAATGGCAATTAAAATAAATAATTACTGTAAAGCAACTTTTGGCAAGGTAAGAGAAATTAGAAGTCCACTTTGTTATCTTTCTCAACAATAATGAAAGTTGAATCTAGATTCCACTTGGTCAACTTTTACTAAAGTAAAAGTAAGTCAAGGGACTAATTAAATTGGCCTTTGAATCCTATTTATTTCCTAGGGAAAGGTTGGGATTACTAAAGATCAGCTCAATTAGCAAGATAACGATTATCAATTAAGTTGAGTTGATAACTGTTGGGTTACTGATTTCTTAACCAGGACCAAAAGGGGAAAAAGTAAATTGCTGGAATAATAAAAATGTCCGTAGATGGGAAGCAATGATAACTTAAATCAAAGAGAACAATCATAAACTGAAAATACCTCAAATATCATTAATTCAAATAACAATCTATAACATGGAAGAAATTCATAAATTCACTGATCAATTCAAGTGCTGGAATAAATAAAAGTAAAAGGAAGCTAAAACAAAGAAACATAAAACCTGGATCGAGAGTCACTCTTACAAACCAAGAGAAATCCTAAATCCTAATCCTAAAAGAGAGAGAAAGGAGAAGATCTCCCTCTCAACTAAATCTAAATCATCGAAAGTAACAAAAATTGCGAGCTCTCCCTGAATGGATGCGTTCCCTCACTTCATAACCTCTGGTCTATGCCTTCTGCACTTGGATTTAGGCCAAAAAGGGCTTCAGAACTTTCTATGAGTGTTTTCTGCAATTTCTGGTGCGTGGCCTCTGTCACGCGATTGCGTCGCTCACGCGGTCGCGTCATTCGGAGCAATTCCTTGCCACCGGTCGCGTCAGTCATGCGACCGCGTCATGTGCGTTCTGCTTAAGGCGCGAGGTCGCGTCAGTCATGCGGCCGTGTCGCTGCTGATTCGTGCTTGGCACGCGATCGCTTCGTCCATGCGATCGCGTGGATGTCAGTTTCTTCAGAAGCTCCGTTTTGTGCTTTCCTTCCATTTTTTGTATGTTTCCTTTTCCATCCTTTAAGTCATTCCTACCTGAGAAGATCTGAAACTACTCAACACACTAATCACGACATCAAATGGAAATAAAGGTAATTAAAATAATTAATATTAGAGCTTAGGAAACATGTTTTTCACATACATCACATAATGAGGAAGGGAAAGTAAAACCATGCAATTAATGTGAATAGGTGGGTGAAGGATTGAATAAATCACTCAAATTAAGCACAAAATAACTCATGAAATATGGGTTTATCAACCTCCCCACACTTAAACAATAGCATGTCCTCATGCTAAATCCAAGGTAAAGAATAAGGTAAGGTTAAAGTGGTGGAATGTTATGCAATACAACCTATTCTAAATGCATCTACCTAATTGAGTCATGCAATTCCAATTTTTTTCACTCATATATAAAGCTTACATGTAGTCAAGTTAGTTCATATTCTCAAGGAGTCATGTATATGTATAGCCACCCCTTAAATAATGAAGCATTTCAGCAAATGAGATGGGAAAGAAAATATTGTACAAACTTGCAAAACAATTAGTAAATTAAGTACAGATATATGTTGATGAGTTATTGAACCTTCACTGGATTTTGTGTTTACCCTCTAGTCACTCAGTGTTTATTGGGTTTATTCACTCTACTTTTCTTTTTATTCTTACTTTCTATAGCTTTGTTTTTCATCTAACCAATCAACAATTATAAAATATAGTCATACCAAAAAGTCATGAGGTCTTTAATTAAGGTTGTAATGGGGCCAAGGTAAAGGTAAGGACATATGTATAAGGTTAAGTGAGCTAATAAGTGAATCCTTAATTAGACTAAGATCTCACCTAACATACATATCTAGTAAAACAAAACTTCTTTACCTAATTTCCCATATTTTCCCACTTGTTGTTACATGCTCATGTTTCAATTTTATTTTTATCCCATGTGCATTGTTGCATTGGGGGGTTCTTTTGTATCCCCTTTTATTAAATGCTGAAAAATAACTCTTTTTTTTTGTGAACATGGTAATTGAATCATTTTGATTTCTCATGGCATGCTTCCCAAATTTATTTTTATTTCTTTTAACTCTTCTACCCTTTTGTTTCTATCATCCATGTTCCCAATAGGTTTCCCATGTTTTAATCTATTCATAATTTTCTATCTTAAGCTAACCAAGGATTCAACTTGGAATTTTATTTTGTTTTTTTGCTTAAGGCTAGTAGTGTGGCTAAATAGAATAAAATAGATTTTAAAGGCTCAATGGGGCGATGATGAGCGGATAATTTATACGCTTTTTGACATTGTTTTTAGTATGTTTTTAGTAGGATCTAGTTACTTTTAGGGATGTTTTCATTAGTTTTTATGTTAAATTCACATTTCTGGACTTTACTATGATTTTTTGTGTTTTTCTGTGATTTCAGGTATTTTCTGGCTGAAATTGAGGGACTCGAGCAGAAATCAGATTCAGAGGTTGAAGAAGGACTGCTGATGCTGTTGGATTCTGACCTCCCTGCACTCAAAGTGGATTCTCTGGAGCTACGAAACTCGAAATGGCGCGCTTCCAATTGCGTTGGAAAGTAGACATCCAGGGCTTTCCAGCAATATATAATACTCCATACTTTGGCCAAGAATAGATGACGTAAACTGGCGTTCAACGCCAGCTTTCTGCCCAAATCTAGCGTCCAGCGCCAGAAAAGGAGCCAAAACCAGAGTTGAACGCCCAAACTGGCACAAAAGCTGGCGTTCAACTCCAAGAAGGACCTCTACACGTGCAACACTCAAGCTCAGCCCAAGCACACACCAAGTGGGCCCCGGAAGTGGATTTATGCATCAATTACTTACTTCTGTAAACCCTAGTAGCTAGTTTATTATAAATAGGACCTTTCACTATTGTATTAGACGTCTTTTTGACCATCTTTGATCAGTTGTATGCTATCTTAGATCACATTTTAGGGGGCTGGCCATCTCGGCCATGCCTGGACCTTTCACTTATGTATTTTCAACGGTAGAGTTTCTACACTCCATAGATTAAGGTGTGGAGCTCTGCTGTTCCTCAAAGATTAATGCAAAGTACTACTGTTTTCTATTCAATTCATCTTGTTTCGCTTCTAAGATATTCATTCGCACTTCAACCTGAATGTCATGAACGTGACAATCATCATCATTCCTTATGAACGCGTGCCTGACAACCACTTACGTTCTACCTTAGACTGAATGAGTATCTCTTAGATCTCTTAATCAGAATCTTCGTGGTGTAAGCTAGAATGATGGCGGCATTCAAGAGAATCCGGAAAGTCTAAACCTTGACTGTGGTATTCCGAGTAAGATTCAAAGATTGAATGACTGTGATGAGCTTCAAACTCGCGAGTGCTGGGCGTTAGTGACAGACGCAAAAGGAGGGTGAATCCTATTCCAGCATGATCGAGAACCGACAGATGAATAGTCGTGCCGTGACAGGGTGCGTTGATCATTTTCACTGAGAGGAGGGGATGTAGTCACTGACAACGGTGATGCCCTTGCATAAAGCCAGCCATGGAAAGGAGTAAGACTGATTGGATGAAGATAGCAGGAAAGCAGAGGTTCAGAGGAACGAAAGCATCTCCATTCGCTTATCTGAAATTCCCACCAATGAATTACATAAGTATTTCTATCCCTATTCTATTAATTATTATTCGAAAACACCATTATCAATTTATATCTGCCTAACTGAGATTTGTAAGGTGACCATAGCTTGCTTCATACCAACAATCTCCGTGGGATTCGACCCTTACTCACGTAAGGTATTATTTGGACGACCCAGTGCACTTGCTGGTCAGTTACACGTTGTTGTGAACCGTGGTTTTGGCATCATGTTTTTTGGCGCCATTTCCAGGGAAAGAAAGAGCAATGAACTTTACATAATTAAAGTGTAATCACGATTCTGCGTACCAAGTTTTTGGCGCCGTTGCCGGGGATTGTTTGAGTTTGGACAACTGACGGTTCATCCTGTTGCTCAGATTAGGTAATTTTCTTTTTGTTTTGCTTTCAAAAATTTTTCAAAAATCTTTCAAAAACTTTTCTTTTGTTTTCGAAAAAAAAATAATAATAATAAGAATAATGTTTTCAAAAATAAATTATTCTATGGCTTCAAAATTTTTAAGAATGAATTTTAGTGTTTCATGAAGCATGTGAAGCCTGGCTGGCTGTAAAGCCATGTCTAAATTCATTTGGACTGAGGCTTCCAAACCATCAGCATAGAGGCAAGTTACATATTTGATAAGTAATGAGCAGTATATTCTGATATCTTTTTGAAGCTTGGCTGGCCATTGGCCATGTCTAGTGTTTTGGACCGGAGCTTTCATTGAAAGCTTGGCTGGCTAGTGAGCCATGTCTAATTCCTGGACTGAAGCTTTAGACTAAGATTGCAAGATTCCTGGAATTCATGTTAAAAATTTTGGAATCCTTATTTTTTTTTTCTTTTTCATATAATTTTCAAAAAAAATCCAAAAAAATTAGAAAATCATAAAAATCAAAAATATTTTTTTTGCGTTTCTTGTTTGAGTCTGGAGTCATGTTATAAGTTTGGTGTCAATTGCATGTGCATCTTGCATTTTTCGAAAATTTTCATGCATTCATAGTGTTCTTCATGATCTTCAAGTTGTTCTTGGTAAGTCTTCTTGTTTGATCTTTGCATTTGCATGTTTTGTGTCTTTTCTTGTTTTTCATATGCATTCTTGAATTCTTAGTCTCTAAGCATTAAAGAATTCTAAGTTTGGTGTCTTGCATGTTTTCTTTGCATTAAAATTTTTTCAAAAATATGTTCTTGATGTTCATCATGACATTCAAAGTGTTCTTGGTGTTCATCTTGACATTCATAGCATTCTTGCATGCATCACATGTTTTGATCTAAAATTCTCATGCATTGCATCATTTTACTTGTTTTTCTCTCTCATCATAAAAAAATTCAAAAATAAAAAAATATATATCTTTCCCTTTTTCTCTCTCATCAAATTCAAAAATTTGAGTTGACTTTTTCAAAATTTTTAAAATCAAGTTGTTTCTTATGAGTCAAATCAAATTTTCAATTTGAAAATCTTATCTTTTTCAAAATCTTTTTCAAAAATCAAATCTTTTTCAAACTTCTTAGTTATTTTCGAAAATTCCAAAAATATTTTTCAAAAATATTTTTCTTATTTTTATATCAAATTTTCGAAAATAACAATAACAATTAATGTTTTGATTCAAAAATTTCAAGTTTGTTACTTGCTTGTTAAGAAAGATTCAAACTTTAAGTTCTAGAATCATATCTTGTGATTTCTTGTGAATCAAGTCATTAATTGTGATTTTAAAAATCATATTTTTTCAAAAACTAACTTCTATCATATCTTTTCAAAAATATCTTCTTATCTTAACTTTTTCAAAAATTTGATTTCAAAATATCTTTTCTAACTTCCTAACTTCTTATCTTTTCAAAATTGTTTCAACTAACTAACTAACTTTTTTTTGTTTGTTTCTTATCTTTTTCAAAACTACCTAACTAACTCTCTCTCTCTAATTTTCGAAAATATCTTCCCTCTTTTTCAAAAATTTCTTTTTTTATTAACTAATTATTTTTATTTTTGATTTAAAAAAATTTTTTTTTTCAGAAAAAATACTAACCTTTTCAAAAACTATTTTCGAAAATCACTAACTCTTTTTCAAAAATTATTTTCGAAAATTTTTCCTCTCCCATCTTATTCTATTTATTTATTCATTTACTAACATCTCATCTCACATCTCTGCCCTCCTCACAGTTGTGTTTCTTTCTTTACATCACATTCTTTGTCTTCCTCTTTTCTTCCACTCACAAAGGGATCCCTATACTGTGGTATAAAGGATCCATATTATTATTATTATTATTTTCTGTGCCCTCTTCTTTGTCATATGAGCAGGAGCAAGGACAAGAATATTCTTGTTGAAGCAGATCCAGAACCTGAAAGGACTCTGAAGAGAAAACTAAGAGAAGCTAAATTACAACAATCCAAAGATAACCTTTCAAAAAAAAAAAATTTCAAACAGGAAGAGGAGATGGCAGCCGAAAATAATAATAATGCAAGGAGGATGCTTGGTGACTTTACTGCACCTAATTCCAATTTACATGGAAGAAGCATCTCTATTCCTGCCATTGGAGCAAACAACTTTGAGCTGAAACCTCAATTAGTTTCTCTGATGCAGCAGAACTGCAAGTTTCATGGACTTCCATCTGAAGATCCTTTTCAGTTCTTAACTGAATTCTTGTAGATATGTGATACTGTTAAGACTAATGGAGTAGATCCTGAATTCTACAAGCTCATGCTTTTCCCTTTTGCTATAAGAGACAGAGCTAGAGTGTGGATTGGACTCTCAACCTAAGGATAGCCTGAACTCTTGGGATAAGCTGGTTAAGACTTTCCTATCCAAGTTCTTTCCTCCTCAAAAGTTGAGCAAGCTTAGAGTGGATGTTCAAACCTTCAGACAAAAAGAAGGTGAATCCCTCTATGAAGCTTGGGAGAGATACAAAGGACTGACCAAAAAGTGTCCTTCTGACATGCTTTCAGAATGGACCATCCTGGATATATTCTATGATGGTCTGTCTGAGTTATCTAAGATGTCATTGGACACCTCTGCAGGTGGATCCATTCACCTAAAGAAAACGCCTGCAGAAGCTCAAGAACTCATTGACATGGTTGCAAATAACCAGCTCATGTACACTTCTGAAAGGAATCCTATGGATAATGGGACGCCTATGAAGAAGGGAGTTCTTGAAGTTGATACTCTGAATGCCATATTAGCTCAGAACAAAATATTGACTCAGCAAGTCAATATGATTTCTCAGAGTCTGAATGGAATGCAAGCTGCATCCAACAGTACTCAAGAGGCTTCTTATGAAGAAGAAGCTTATGATCCTGAAAACCCTGCAATAGCAGAGGTGAATTACTTAGGTGAACCTTATGGAAACACCTATAACTCATCATGGAGAAATCATCCAAATTTCTCCTGGAAGGATCAAATGCCTCAACAAGGCTTTAATAATGGTGGAAGAAACAGGTTTAACAATAATAAACCTTTTCCATCATCCACTCAGCAACAGACAGAGAACTCTGAACAAAATACTTCTAATTTAGCAAACTTAGTCTCTGATCTATCTAAGGCCACTGTAAGTTTCATGAATGAAACAAGGTCTTCCATTAGAAATTTGGAAGCACAAGTGGGCCAGCTGAGTAAAAGGATCACTGAAATCCCTCCCAGTACTCTCCCAAGCAATACAGAAGAGAATCCAAAAGGAGAGTGCAAGGCCATTGACATAAGCACCATGGCCGAACCCAAAGAAGGAGAGGAGGACGTGAATCCCAAGGAGGAAGACCTCCTGGGACGTCCAGTGATCAATAAGGAGCTTCCCTCTGAGGAACCAAAGGACTCTGAGGCTCATCTAAAGACCATAGAGATTCCATTGAACCTCCTTATGCCCTTCATGAGCTCTGATGAGTATTCCTCTTCTGAAGAGAATGAGGATGTTACAGAAGAGCAAACTGCCAAGTTTCTTGGTGCAATCATGAAGCTGAATGCCAAATTATTTGGCATTGATACATGGGAAGTTGAACCTCCCTTGTTCATCAATGAACTAAGTGATCTGGATCAATTGACATTGCCTCAGAAGAGATAGGATCCTGGAAAGTTCATAATACCTTGTACCATAGGCACCATGATCTTTAAGGCCCTGTGTGAACTTGGTTCAGGAATAAACCTCATGCCCCTCTCTGTAATAGAGAAACTGGGAATCTATGGGGTGCAAGCTGCTAAAATATCATTAGAGATGGCAGACAATTCAAGAAAATAGGCATATCGACAAATAGAGGACGTGTTAGTAAAGGTTGAAGGCCTTTACATCCCTGCTGATTTCATAGTCCTGGATACTGAAAAGGAAGAGGATGAATCCATCATCCTAGGAAGACCTTTCCTGGCCACAGCAAGAGCTGTGATTGATGGTTACAGAGGTGAACTAGTCCTTCAATGGAATGAGGACTCCCTCGTGTTTAAAACTCAAGGATCTCCCTCTGCAACCATGGAGAGGAAGCATGAAAAGCTTCTCTCAAAGCAGAGTCAACCCAAGCCCCCACAGTCAAACTCTAAGTTTGGTGTTGGGAGGCCACAACCAAACTCTAAGTTTGGTGTTGAACTCCCATATCCAAACTCTAAGTTTGGTGTTGGAGAGTCTCAACAATGCTCTGAACATCTGTGAGGCTCCATGAGAGCCCACTGTCAAGCTATTGACATTAAAGAAGCGCTTGTTGGGAGGCAACCCAATGTTTATTTATCTAACTCTATTATTCTTGTTTTTCATGTTTTCTTAGGTTCATGATCATGTGGAGTCACAAAATAAATATAAAAATTGAAAACGGAGTCAAAAACAGCAGAAGAAAAATCACACCCTGGAGGAGCATCTGCCTGGCGTTCAACGCCAGAACAGAGCATGGTTCTGGCGCTGAACGCCCAAAATGGGCAGCATCCTGGCGCTGAACGCCCAGAACAAGCATGGTTCTGGCGTTCAACGCCAGAAATGGCAACAAATGGGCGTTGAACGCCCAAAATGGGCACCAACCTGGCGCTGAACGCCCAGAGTTGTGTGCAAGGGCATTTTACATGCCTAAATTGGTGCAGGGATGTAAATGCCTTGACACCTCAGGATCTGTGGACCCCACAGGATCATCTTAGGATCTGTGGACCCCACAGGATCATCTCAGGATCTGTGGACCCCACAGGATCCCCACCTACCTCATCATCTCTCTTTCCATTCATGATCATCCCTTCTGTTTTCCATTTACCACTCACATCCATACACCCACTACCTTCAAAATTCAACATCTCTCTCCCACCCAATCCCACCCATATGGCCGAATACACACATCCATCCATCTCCTCCATATCTTCTTCTTCTTCTTCTATTCTTTCTTCTTTTGCTCGAGGGCGAGCAACATTCTAAGTTTGGTGTGGTAAAAGCATAGCTTTTTTGTTTTTTTCCATAACCATTGATGGCACCTAAGGCTAGAAAAACCTCTAGAAAGAGGAAAGGGAAGACAAAAGCTTCCATCAAGGGTCTATAGCTCAGTGGTAGAACATTTGACTGCAAATCAAGAGATCCCTGAGATACCTCAGGGGATACATTTTCTTCCACACAATTATTGAAAGCAACTAAGGGTGGAACATCAAGAGTACTCCATCATCCTTCATGAAATCAGAGAAGATCTAAAAGCAATGAGGGAGGAGCAACAAAGACAAGGAAGAGACATAGAAGAGCTCAAGGACATCATTGGTTCTTCAAGAAGAAAACGCCACCATCACTAAGGTGGATTCATTCCTTGTTCTTATTCCTTCTATTTTTTGTTTTCTATGTTATGTGCTTATCTATGTTTGTGTCTTCATTACATGATCATTAGTAGTTAGTAACTTTGTCTTAAAGTTATGAATGTCCTATGAATCCATCACCTCTCTTAAATGAAAAATGTTTTAATTCAAAAGAACAAGAAGTACATGAGTTTCGAATTTATCCTTGAACTTAGTTTAATTATATTGATGTGGTGACAATGCTTCTTGTTTTCTGAATGTATGCTTGAACAGTGCATATGTCTTTTGAAGTTGTTGTTTAAGAATGTTAAATATGTTGGCTCTTGAAAGAATGATGACTAGGAGACATGTTATTTGATAATCTGAAAAATCATAAAAATGATTCTTGAAGCAAGAAAAAGCAGCAAAGAACAAAGCTTGCAGAAAAAAAAAATATAGGCAAAAAAAAATAGAAAGAAAAAGAAAAAGCAAGCAGAAAAAGCCAAAAGCTCTTAAAATCAAGAGGCAAGAGCAAAAAGCCAATAACCCTTAAAACCAAAAGGCAAGGGCAAATAAAAAGGATCCCAAGGCTTTGAGCATCAGTGGATAGGAGGGCCTAAAGGAATAAAATCCTAGTCTAAGCGGCTAAACCATGCTGTCCCTAACCATGTGCTTGTGGCGTGTAGGTGTCAAGTGAAAACTTGAGACTGAGCGGTTAAAGTCAAGGTCCAAAGCAAAAAAAATAGTGTGCTTAAGAACCCTGGACACCTCTAATTGGGGACTTTAGCAAAGCTGAGTCACAATCTGAAAAGGTTCACCCAATTATGTGTCTGTGGCATTTATGTATCTGGTGGTAATACTGGAAAACAAAGTGCTTAGGGCCACGGCCAAGACTCATAAAGAAGCTGTGTTCAAGAATCATCATACTGAACTAGGAAAATCAATAACACTATCTGAACTCTGAGTTCCTATAGATGCCAATCATTCTGAACCTCAATGGATAAAGTGAGATGCAAAAACTATTCAAGAGGCAAAAAGCTATAAGTCCCGCTCATTTGATTGAAGCTCTGTTTCATTGATAGTTTGGAATTTATGGTATATTCTCTTCTTTTTATCCTATTTGATTTTCAGTTGCTTGGGGACAAGCAACAATTTAAGTTTGGTGTTGTGATGAGCGGATAATTTATACGCTTTTTGACATTGTTTTTAGTAGGATCTAGTTACTTTTAGGGATGTTTTCATTAGTTTTTATGTTAAATTCACATTTCTGGACTTTACTATGAGTTTTTGTGTTTTTCTATGATTTCAGGTATTTTCTGGCTGCAATTGAGGGACTTGAGCAGAAATCAGATTCAGAGGTTGAAGAAGGACTGCTGATGCTGTTGGATTCTGACTTCCCTGCACTCAAAGTGAATTTTCTGGAGCTACAGAATGTGAAATGGCGCGCTTCCAATTGCGTTGGAAAGTAGACATCCAGGGCTTTCCAGAAATATATAATAGTCCATACTTGGCCAAGAATAGAAGACGTAAAATGGCGTTCAACGCCAGCTTTCTGACCAAATCTGGCGTCCAGCGCCAGAAAAGGAGCCAAAACCAGAGTTGAACGCCCAAACTGGCACAAAAGCTGGCGTTCAACTCCAAGAAGGACCTCTACACGTGCAACACTCAAGCTCAGCCCAAGCACACACCAAGTGGGCCCCAGAAGTGGATTTATGCATCAATTACTTACTTCTGTAAACCCTAGTAGCTAGTTTATTATAAATAGGACCTTTTACTATTGTATTAGACGTCTTTTTGACCATCTTTGATCAGTTGTATGCTATCTTAGATCACATTTTAGGGGGCTGGCCATCTCGGCCATGCCTGGACCTTTCACTTATGTATTTTCAACGGTAGAGTTTCTACACTCCATAGATTAAGGTGTGGAGCTCTGCTGTTCCTCAAAGATTAATGCAAAGTACTACTGTTTTCTATTCAATTCATCTTGTTTCGCTTCTAAGATATTCATTCGCACTTCAACCTGAATGTGATGAACGTGACAATCATCATCATTCCTTATGAACGCGTGCCTGACAACCACTTCCGTTCTACCTTAGACTGAATGAGTATCTCTTAGATCTCTTAATCAGAATCTTCGTGGTGTAAGCTAGAATGATGGCGGCATTCAAGAGAATCCGGAAAGTCTAAACCTTGTCTGTGGTATTCCGAGTAGGATTCAATGATTGAATGACTGTGACGAGCTTCAAACTCGCAAGTGCTGGGCGTTAGTGACAGACACAAAAGGAGGGTGAATCCTATTCCAGCATGATCGAGAACCGACAGATGAATAGCCGTGCCGTGACAGGGTGCGTTAATCATTTTCACTGAGAGGAGAGGATGTAGCCACTGACAACGGTGATGCCCTTGCATAAAGCCAGCCATGGAAAGGAGTAAGACTGATTGGATGAAGATAGCAGGAAAGCAGAGGTTCAGAGGAACGAAAGCATCTCCATTCGCTTATCTGAAATTCCCACCAATGAATTACATAAGTATTTCTATCCCTGTTCTATTAATTATTATTCGAAAACACCATTATCAATTTATATCTTCCTAACTGAGATTTGCAAGGTGACCATAGCTTGCTTCATACCAACAATCTCCGTGGGATTCGACCCTTACTCACGTAAGGTATTACTTGGACGACCCAGTGCACTTGCTGGTCAGTTACACGGAGTTGTGAACCGTGGTTTTGGCATCATGTTTTTTGGCGCCATTTCCAGGGAAAGAAAGAGCAATGAACTTTACATAATTAAAGTGTAATCACGATTCTGCGTACCAGCTGACAAGGGTGATGTGAAAGGTAGGTTATTTTGGGGTAAGTGAGCTAAAATCAAATGATGGCCTCAATCATTCTCTTGGTATGTATCTATATTCTATATTCTATAATTAGACATATAGATTAAAGCAAAGTAAAGAACATCAGAATAAAAAGAAGTGAAACACATAGAAATGAAATTATGGTTTGAATGCAACCATACAATTAAGCTCAAGACTCACGGGCTGTGTGTTCTCTAACTCAAGCATCATATATCATTCATATATGTTATGCAGGTTTAGTTAAAAATTCCCATTATTCTCATAAAAAAATTATTTAGGGTAGCCTTTAAAGTTTTAATGTTCCTCCTTGATGAAATGTTGTCAACTTAACTATATCATGTAATGCTAAGTATACAAGGTTTATGGATTTAAATCTGTTATTTTTAATTCCTAGCTTACTTCCTTTTTATATTTTTCAATTTAAGCTATACTATCATATGCTAAAAAGGGTAAACTATACTAATTAATCCACTAATAAGTTAGAACTGCAAACTAAACTAAATAACTAAAATAAACTAAATGGCTGCAATATGAACTAAGAATGCAGAATGCAAAAAAATAGAGTAAGAATACATAAAAAGCAGCAATGTATAAGTACTCAGAAAATAACAGTGAAAAGAAAAATACAGAAAAATATCCAAAATAAAAGAAAAAAGATGTAGTGGTTCACCAAAATGAAAACACTAGAGATGGCGACCTCCCCACACTTAAATGAAGCATCGTCCTTGATGCTCAGTCAAGCCGGGTGTGAAGGGGTGTCATCACTGGTAGGGATGGCAGCTGGAGGCTCTATGGTGGTGGTGGGCTGAGGGTCTGGCTGCTGTAGAGGTGGGGATGACTGGATCGGGATCTCCGGATCCACAGCCTCTATCTGGGGCATAACCTCCTAATGCGGGGCAGCCTGCTCTGTGGCTGCCTGCTGATGGGTCTCCTCCTGGAAATGAGTCTCCTCCTCGTGCTCATCCTCCTCCTCCTCTGATGGCTCAGATGGTGTGTCGGGCTCAGAGGGGATGTCACCACCCTGTCGGATCATCAGCTTTAGATGCGAATAGCGTCGCTGCCAATCTCTCATACCGGCGCTGGTTACGGCACTCCATCTGATCAAGCTGTCGAAATAGGCGGTGCACGAGGCGGTATACGGGCTCAGAGGCAGGTGAAGGTGCAGTGGTAGCAGCAGGAGCAGCAGTGGCAGCTGTGGATGAAGAGGGTACAACAGACGGTGGGGCTGGCTCATTAGTAGCAGTGAAGGGTGGTGGTCTGTAGCCCAAAGCTAAGAAGTTCCTGCTGTGAGGAATGATCTTCCTACAATCCGCCGCTGGTGGTCTCTCATCGGCATCCTCCCATGGCACGTCAGCTCTACGGCCTAGCTGTGTAACCAGATACAGAAAAGGGAGGGTGCCTCAGACGTGGACCCTGGCCATAAAATGCCGGATAAAGCGTGGCAGATAAAGGTCCTTCCCCTCCATCACACACCATAGGAGGGTGATCATAGCAGCCGGGATCTCCGTCTCGTGAGTACTCGGCATCACATAATTACTCAAGATCTGGTGCCATAACCGAGCCTCATCATTTAAGTACCCCCTCTTGATTCCTCTAGACATGGTGGTGTCCTGACCCATCTCCCAAGGAACAGTCGGGTCCAAAGCTATCCGTGCCTTCACAGCATCCCAATCAAACTGCATCTGGCGCATGTCCTCCTCAGCCTTTGAATAACCATCAGGCTGATTGGACTTGGCTGGGAGCTGGAGAATGTCCTCTAAGGCCTCTTCAGTGACTAGAATTTGTTTTCCTCTCAGGTTTACGGCATCTAGGGTGGTGAGGTAGTAGTTGCAGTAGAATTCCCGGATCCAAGATGCGTTGACCTCTGTCAGTGTTCTCTCCAGAAAGAACCAGTTCCTTTGCTTGATTTGCTCAGTGGTGTACTGCTGGAGTGCTTCTGGAATCTTCAGAGTTCGCTCCAAGTATAGATTTCTGGAGTTTGCAAAAGCCGGGTACTTTAGTTCACAGTACCGACTTGCAAATTTTATTGGATCATTTGCAGGAAGCAGCTGGTCAGCTTTCTCCTGCTGTGTAAAGTTCTTCTCCCGCCATGAGGAATCATACATGAGGGCAATGATGGACTGGGAGGAATCTCCTCTCTTGCGCTTGCCAGAGGCTTTGCCTTTACATTTCCTCTGTGAGGCAGACATCCTGAAAAATGGAAAACCAGGAAATGGATAAAAATAAGGAAGCAAATATGCAAATAAACAAAGAAGAATCAAAGCGGCAAAAGAGAATTAGAAATTGGTGAATGAGTTAAGGAATGGTGTATTAGGGATTGTATAGAAGTTTAAAAGTTTGAAAGGAAGATTATACAATCCAAAATTTATCAGAATCCAAGGTAAATTGGAAAATAGTCATTATGCCATGGTTAGAAAGTTAGAGGAAAGTGAAAAAAAAGAAAAGAGATTTTAAAAGGTTAGCATGGGTAGAATTTGAAAAAGGATGTAGAGAATTAAAATTAGTGAGTCAGTAAGTGGCATAAAGAAAATATTCCATATAACAAGGAGTCACAATTATGGCTAGAATTAACTCACAATCGAACAAGGAAAACACGGTGATGTTGATTCTAATAGATATAAAGAAAGCAAGAACTGGAATCAGAATATAACACCAGGAAATCAAGGATGATAAAAAAAATCTGCCATAACATTCATGAAATGGTTTGGGTAAGGTAGAGGACAACAGAGTTTAGAATGTCAAACCAAAACATGAATGAAAACAATTCACAAAAAATTTGGGCAGCATTCCGGCTAAAATTGGATTGTCCCGGAAACTAAACAGCAAACAAGGCAGTTCATATGAATTAAAAACTTGCTGCAGTCATCTATAATTAATAGAAACATGAAAATTCAGAGTAATAAGCAGCAAATGCAGGAAATCACAGCATATGAACAAGGTCATAGGAATAACAGAATTGAAGTAATGATCAAACAGAAGCATGAACAGTGCAAGTAAACAGACCTAGATCCACTAACCACAACCTAATCTACCTAACAACCTAAAAATCCACTACAGCATGCATATCTATCTATCCGAATGATGAACAGAAACAGAAAAAAATCGTAAAATAAATGCGAAGGATAGAAAGGCGGCGTGCACCGGAACCTGGTAGGCGGGAGGAGTGGAACAGGGAAGAAAGTGGCTGGGTGGTGGCTGCGGCGGCGTCCGGCGCGGTGGCGGCTGAGGGGGCAGTTCGGTTAGGGGAAAGGGGGGGTAATGGGTGAAATAGGGGAGGGGGTTGGATAGGGGAGAGGGTGGTGGCACGGCTGGGATGGCTGGCGGTGTGGGTGGTGGTTCGCGGAGGGGGAGGGCAGTGGCGGAGGAGGAGGGAAAGAGAGGAAGAAAGAAGAAGGAGGAAGGGGAGGGAGGAAGGGGGTCGGTGGCGGCTGGGTCGGCGGCGGTGGCGACTGGGTGGCGGCAATGGTGGATGGGTGGTGGAGGAGAGAAGATGGGGCAGAGAGGGAGAAGAGGGTTGGGGGGGCTGCGCGACTGCTAGGGTTCGCGTGGCTGGGGGGTTATATTTTCAAATCCACACGATCGCGTGGGGCACGCAGTCGCGTGGTTGGGGTGAAAATGGGAATGACGCAATCGCGTGGAGCGCGCGATCGCATGGAAGAGGTAAAAGAGGGGATGACACGATCGCGGGGTCGCGCGATTGCGTCGCTGGAAATCGTGCTAAACGCACGACTCCAGCACCGTTTCAGCACAACTCTCTGTCTCCTTTTGGGGTGGTGTGTAATCCATGCGACGCGATCGCATCGATCACGCGGTCGCGTGGGATTGGTATTGTGCAAGTGACGCGATCGCATGGGGCATGCGATCGCGTGGGCCAATTTGTGCAAAACGCACAAGGGCCGCACGATTCCAGCCTAACTTTCTGGACGTTGGATACTGACGCCGATCTTCAGGTCACGCGGCCGCGTGGATGACGCGGTCGCGTGGATAATGTGTTCGTAGTGGGACGCGATCGCATGGGGCATGCGATCGCGTCGTGCATCCCTTTTTTTTTTAAACTGAATGCAGGACGCAATGCTTAATGTGAATGCTATGCATGAGTCCAGGTTTAATAAAATAGAAATAAAATTCAAAAATAAACAAAGCGAAATAAAATTAAAATTGTTAAAGCAACGATCATACCATGGTGGGTTGTCTCCCACCTAGCACTTTTAGTTAAAGTCCTTAAGTTGGACATTGAAAGGGCTTCCTGTTTTGGCGGTTTATGTTTAAATTCGTCCAAAAATCTCCACCAGTGCTTGGAATGCCAATAGCCTCCGGTGTCCCAAACTAGGCATGCAAAGCTTCTGAGCAGCTTCAGACAAATTTTCAGGCCCCTGGGGTGACGAATGTCAGAATAGATTCCAGGATCCCAAGCTTTGCTATTAAATACTCCTCCGTCTTGATCTATACGTTTCCATCCGGGCGGTCCAAAAAGTAGAATCTCACCATGGTGACCAAACGTTCTCCGTGATCCATGCAATTGAGCATGATACCAATCCGTGTACTTCGAGGTGAAGCGTGGAACATTATTGAACCTTGTGCACCAGCTCTGAGTGTGAGCCATTTCCCTCTTACTCGTAAAGCCGCTAAGAGCTCTAAGCTGGCCATCTATTTCAAGTAAACCATATTCAAGTGGATAAGTGAAGTTAAAGGTTAAGGATTGTACCCACTTGAAGCTTGTATTAGGTGGCAATGGCCTTGGGATAGGTGTTTCCGGTGGTTCTGTAAGTTCTACTCCCTTGTGCTCTTCTGTGAATTCCGCCACTTCCTTACAAGGTTCTACAATTGTACATGTGTCCTGGTCAAAGTCTTCTATGTCTTCCTCATCACTTGAGTGATAAACTGGAGGTTGAGAGAAATCTACCTCCGCATCGTCTTCATATTCACTTGGGGAAGATTCTTCGAACTCAGAGAATTCACTTGCGGGTGCCAGTTCATCGCTAGGAGAATTTGACTTGTGACTATCATTATCAAGGGAATATGTGTCCTGGGTTATTCCGTCTGATTCTTCATAAACAACTTGCCTTGGAGATTGTACAATATCCTCCCTAGCATCAACTGTATCGTCCTTGACGGAGTCCTCCTCAGTTCTGGATTCCCATGGAGGTTCAGCATCTCCTAGATCTTCAACCAACTCTTCTTCTTGAGCGATGACAGCTTCTTCTACTTGTTCTAGTACGAATTCATTCTCTGTCTTGTTCACTGGAGTTTCTGGTATCTCCTTCATGCTACGCTCTTCATTAGACTGTTCACCTAGGGCTGTGGCTGATCCTTGTGTATTTGAGCGCCTAGAAACCCATTGAATTATCGCTTGCTCCAGTTGTTGAATGGTTGTTTGAAATTTATTTACTATTTCCGTTAGGCGAACCTCTGCTTCTCGGGTTGCTGGACTTGGACATGACACAAAGGAAAGTGGTGGTGATTGGGAGCGATTGGATTGGTACTGGGGTAAGGAAGGATCATATGGTGGCGAATGGTGAAGAGAAGCTTGTGAGTGTGGTGGTTCGAGGTTATATTGAAAGGATGGTTTACATGCACGAGGTGGGGCATGTTGGTAGTTACAAGGTTGTCCACCATATCTTTCAGCTGGGTATGCATTGTAGAATGGTCTTTGTCCAGGATATCTCGGAGGGTGTTGCTGCCGAAAGGGTTGATTAGATTCTCTTGGTTCCATCCATCCTTGATTGGTCTGACCTTGATGCACGTTCCTGCTGTAACTTCTATTTCCTTTAACAATATTAGAACCAAACTCAAAGCGAGAGGGGTGAGAGTTCATGGTAGCAAATAAAGATAAACAGGAAAAACAAAAATAAATAAACAAGCAAAAGAAAAATATTTACAATAACCAATAATAAGGCACACGTTAGCAGTTCCCCGGCAACGGCGCCATTTTGACCTTAGGATTTTTGCCAGTAAAGAATGTCATAAAAACAGTCGCGTTGTAGATATAGTCTCTAAACCGACAAAAATCCCTTCGTACAAACCTTTTGGGTGTCACAAGTAACAAACCCCTTTAGAAATTGTTAACCGAGTATTCAAACCTCGGGTCATCTTCTCAAGGAACTGCAAGAAGGTATGTTCTTATTATTGGCTATAAAGGTTGTTATCGGGGTTTAGGAGGTGAGAAGCAAGTGATTTAAATGACAAGTAAAGTAAATGGCAATTAAAATAAATAATTACTGTAAAGCAACTTTTGGCAAGGTAAGAGAAATTAGAGGTCCACTTTGTTATCTTTCTCAACAATAATGAAAGTTGAATCTAGATTCCCCTTGGTCAACTTTTACTAAAGTAAAAGTAAGTCAAGGGACTAATTAAATTGGCCTTTGAATCCTATTTATTTCCTAGGGAAAGGTTGGGATTACTAAAGTTCAGCTCAATTAGCAAGATAACGATTATCAATTAAGTTGAGTTGATAACTGTTGGGTTACTGATTTCTTAACCAGGACCAAAAGGGAAAAAAGTAAATTGTTGGAATAATAAAAATGTCCGTAGATGGGAAGCAATGGTAACTTAAATCAAAGAGAACAATCATAAACTAAAAATACCTCAAATATCATTAATTCAAATAACAATCTATAGCATGGAATAAATTCATAAATTCACTGATCAATTCAAGTGCTGGAATAAATAAAAGTAAAAAGAACCTAAAACAAAGAAACGTAAAACCTGGATCGAGAGTCACTCTTACAAACCATGAGAAATCCTAAATCCTAATCCTAAAAGAGAGAGAGGAGAAGATCTCCCTCTCAACTAAATCTAAATCATCGAAAGTAACAAAAATTGCGAGCTCTCCCTGAATGGATGCGTTCCCTCACTTCATAACCTCTGGTCTATGCTTTTTGGACTTGGATTTGGGCCAAAAAGGGCTTCAGAACTCGCTATGAGCGTTTTCTGCAATTTCTAGTGCGTGGCCTCTGTCACGCGATCGCGTCGCTCATGCGGTCGCGTCATTCGGAGCAATTCCTTGCCACGCAGTCGCGTCAGTCATGTGACTGCGTCATGTGCGTTCTGCTTAAGGCGCGCGGTCGCGTCAGTCATGCGGCCGCGTCGCTGCTGATTCGTGCTTGGCACGCGATCGCTTCGTCCATGCGATTGCGTGGATGTCAGTTTCTTCAGAAGCTCCGTTTTGTGCTTTCCTTCCATTTTTTGTATGTTTCCTTTTCCATCCTTTAAGTCATTCCTACCTGAGAAGATCTGAAACTACTCAACACACTAATCAGGACATCGAATGGAAATAAAGGTAATTAAAATAATTAATATTAGAGCTTAGGAAACATGTTTTTCACATACATCACATAATGAGGAAGGAAAAGTAAAACCATGCAATTAATGTGAATAGGTGGGTGAAGGATTGAATAAATCACTCAAATTAAGCACAAAATAACTCATGAAATATGGGTTTATCAGCCAACCTCATATTTTCCGGACTAAAATCTAAGTATTTCCCCCGAACCATGGTGAGATAATTCTTTGGGTTCGGGTTCTTACTTTGATCATGGTTCCTAGTGATCCATGCATTAGCATGGAACTCTTGAACCATTAGAATTCCGACTTGGTGGATGGGGTTTGTTAGAACTTCCCAACCTCTTCTTTGGATCTCATGTCGGATGAGAGGGTTTTGTTGTGTGAGAATGAAGACGAATAGAGAGGTTAATATAGTGAAGGGAGAGGGGTTAAGGTTCGGCCATATGGGGTGGGTTTGGCTGGGAAAGTGATTTTGAATTTTGAAGGTGGGTGGGGTTTTTGAGGTAGGTTTATGGGGAAGAGTGGATGGATGTGAGTGGTGAATGGATAATAAGGAAAAGAGAGATTGAGGTGATTGGTGAGGAGTTTTGGGGAAAGGTGTTTATTGGAAAGAAAGGATGAATGAGAAGAGGGAAGAGTATGAGTGGAGGTAGGTAGGGATCCTGTGGGGTCCACAGATGCTGAGATGATTCTGTCGGGTCCACAGATCCTGAGGTGTCAAGAAATTGCATCCCTGCACCAATTAGGCATGTAAAATGCCTTTGCATGAAATTCTGGCGTTTAAACGCCGAATTCGTGCTTGTTCTGGGCATTCAGTGCCCAGATGCAGCATGTTTCTGGCGTTGAACGCCAGTTCTATGCTTGTTTCTGGCGTTCAGCGCCAGCTTTCCTCATTGTGCTTCCTGGCATCTAAACGCCAGGATGCTGCTTGTTTTGGGCGTTCAACGCCAGATCCATGCTCTGTTCTGGTGTTGAACGCCAGCCAGATGCTCCTTACTGGCGTTTAAACGCCAGTAAGCCCTTCCTCCAGGGTGTGATTTTTCTTCTACTGTTTTTGATTCTGTTTTTGATTTTTCTATTTATTTTGTGACTCCACATGATCATGAACCTAATAAAACATGAAAGAACAATAAAAATAAAAATAAAATTAGATAAATAAAAATTGGGTTGCCTCCCAACAAGTGCTTCTTTAATGTCAATAGCTTGACAGTGGGCTCTCATGGAGCCACACAGGTGATCATGTCAATTTTATAGACTCCCAACACCAAACTTAGAGTTTGGATATGGGAGTTCAACACCAAACTTAGAGTTTGGCTGAGGCCTCCCAACACCAAAATTAGAGTTTGACTGTGGGGGCTCTGATTGACTCTGCAGTGAGAGAAGCTTTTCATGCTTCCTCTCCATGGTTACAGAGAGAGATCCTTGAGTTTTAAACACAAGGTTGTCCTCATTTAGTTGAAGGATCAATTCTCCTTTGTCCACATCAATCACAGCTCTTGCTGTGGCTAGGAAGGGTCTTCCAAGGATGATAGATTCATCCTCATCCTTCCCAGTATCTAGGATTATGAAATCAGTAGGGATGTAAAGGCCTTCAACCTTTACTAACATGTCCTCTACTTGTCCATAAGCCTATTTTCTGGAATTGTCTACCATCTCTAATGAGATTCTAGCAGCTTGTACCTCAAAGATTCCCAGTTTCTCCATTACAGAGAGGGGCATGAGGTTTATTCCTGACCCAAGGTCACATAGAGCCTTCTCAAAGGTCATGGTGCCTATGGTACAAGGTATTAGGAACTTTCCAGGATCCTGTTTCTTCTGAGGCAATCTCAGTTGATCCAATGTATTTAGTTCATTGGTGAACAGGGGAGGTTCATCTCCCCAAGTCTCATTACCAAATAAATTGGCATTCAGCTTCATGATTGCACCAAGGAACTTGGCAACTTGCTCTTCAGTAACATCCTCATTCTCTTCAAAAGAGGAATACTCATCAGAGCTCATGAATAGCATAAGGAGTTTTACTGGAATCTCTATGGTCTCTAGATGAGTCTCAGATTCCTTTGGTTCCTCATAGGGAAACTCCTTATTGATCACTGGACGTCCCAGGAGGTCTTCCTCCTTGGGATTCACGTCCTCCCCTTCCTCCTTGGATTCGGCCATGATGGTTATATCAATGGCCTTGCACTCTCCTTTTGGATTTTCTTCTATATTGCTTGGGAGAGCACTAGGAGGGGTTTCAGTGATCTTCTTACTCAGCTGGCCCACTTGTGCCTCCAAATTTCTAATGGAGGACCTTGTTTCATTCATGAAACTTAAAGTGGCCTTAGATAGATCAGAGACTATGTTTGCTAAGCTAGATGGATCCTGCTCAGAACTTTCTGTCTTTTGCTAAGTTGATGATGGAAAAGGCTTGCAATTGCTAAACTTGTTTCTTCCACCATTATTAAAGCCTTGTTGAGGCTTTTGTTGATCCTTCCATGAGAGATTTTGGTGATTTCTCCATGAGGGATTATAAGTGTTTCCATAGGGTTCACCCATGTAATTTACCTCTGCTATTGCAGGGTTCTCAGGATCATAAGCCTCTTCTTTAGAAGATGCCTCTTGAGTATTGTTGGATGCAACTTGCATTCCATTCAGACTCTGAGAAATCATATTGACTTGCTGAGTCAATATTTTGTTTTGAGCCAATATGGCATTCAGAGTATCAATTTCAAGAACTCCCTTCTTCTGAGGCGTCCCATTACTCACAGGATTCCTCTCAAAAGTGTACATGAACTGGTTGTTAGCAACCATGTCAATGAGTTCTTGAGCTTCTGCAGGCATTTTCTTTAGGTGAATGGATCCACCTGCAGAAGTATCCAATGACATCTTAGCTAATTCAGACAGACCATCATAGAATATATCCAGGATGGTCCATTCTGAAAGCATGTCAGAAGGACACTTTTTGGTCAGTTCCTTGTATCTCTCCCAAGCTTCATAGAGGGATTCACCTTCTTTCTGTCTGAAGGTTTGAACATCCACTCTAAGCTTACTCAGCTTTTGTGGTGGAAAGAACTTGGCTAAGAAAGCCTTGACCAGCTTATCCCAAGAGTTCAGGCTATCCTTAGGTTGAGAGTCCAACCATATTCTAGCTCTGTCTCTCACAGCAAAAGGAAAAAGCATGAGCCTGTAGACTTCAGGATCTACTCCATTAGTCTTAACAGTGTCACATTTCTGCAAGAATTCAGTTAAGAACTGAAAAGGATCTTCAGATGGAAGTCCATGAAACTTGCAGTTCTGCTGCATTAGAGAAACTAATTGAGGTTTCAGCTCAAAGTTGTTTGCTCCAATGGCAGGGATGGAGATGCTTCTTCCATGTAAATTGGAATTAGGTGCATTGAAGTCACCAAGCATCCTCCTTGCATTATTATTATTTTCGGCTGCCATCTCCTCTTCCTTTTCAAAAATTTCTGTAAGGTTGTCTCTGGATTGTTGTAATTTAGCTTCTCTTAGTTTCCTTTTCAGAGTCCTTTCAGGTTTAGGGTCTGCTTCAACAAGAATGTTCTTGTCCTTGCTCCTACTCATATGAAAAAGAAGGGAACCGAAAATAATAATAGGGATCCTCTTTGCCTCAGTAGAGAGAGAGGTTTCTTTGTGTGAGTAGAAGAAGAAAGGGAATAAGAGTGAAGAAGAATGGATAATCCAAACACAAGGGTGAGGATAGGAGCAGAGATATGAGGTGAAGAGAAGTGTTAGTAAGTAATTAAATAAATAGAAGAAGATAAGAGAGAGAAATTTTTGAAAATAATTTTTGAAAGGAGGTGATGATTTTCGAAAATTAAAGGGGAAATAAAATTAAAATTAAAATTTAAAATAATTAATTAATTAAAAAGAATTTTTGAAAAAGAGGGAGGTATTTTCGAAAATTAGAGAGGGAAGAGTAGTTAGGTGGTTTTGAAAAAGATAAGAAACAAACAAAAAGTCAATTAGTTAGTTGAAAAAGATTTGAAAATCAATTTTGAAAAGATAAGAAGATAAGAAGTTAGAAAAGATATTTTAAAATCAAATTTTTGAAAAAGATATGTTTTAAAAAGATATGATTAAAATTAGTTTTGAAAAAGATTTGAATTTTAAAATCAAAATTAATGACTTGACTCACAAGTAATCACAAGATATGATTCTAGAACTTAAAGTTTGAATCTTTCTTAACAAGAAAGTAACAAACTTGAAATTTTTGAATCAAAACATTAATTGTTGATAATATTTTCAAAAATTATGAGATAAAATTAAGAAAAAGATTTTTGAAAATTAGTTTGAAAAATTTTCGAAAATATTAGAAAGAAATTTTGAAAAAGATTTGATTTTTTAAAAAGATTTTGAAAAGATAAGATTTTTAAATTGAAAATTTGATTTGACTCATAAGAAACAACTAAATTTTAAAAAGTTTTGAAAAAGTCAACTCAAATTTTTGAAAATTTATGAGTGAAAAAGGGAAATATATTTTTTTGATTTTTGAATTTTTAATGAAGAAAGAGAAAAACATCAAAAAGACTCAATGCATGAAGATTTTGGATCAAAACAATGAATGCATGCAAGAACACTATGAATGTCAAGATGAACACCAAGAACACTTTGAATGTCAAGATGAACACCAAGAACTTATTTTTGAAAATTTTTTAATGCAAAGAAAACATGCAAGACACCAAACTTAGAAATCTTTAACGCTTAGACACTATTAATGCAAAGATGCACATGAAAAACAACAAAAGACACAAAATAAGAAAACATCAAGATCAAACAAGAAGACTTACCAAGAACAACTTGAAGATCATGAAGAACACTATGAATGCATGAATTTTCGAAAAATGCATAAATTTTTAGAAAAAATGCAATTGACACCAAACTTGAAATTGACTCAAGACTCAAACAAGAAACAAAAAATATTTTTGATTTTATGATTTTATTAATTTTTTTTTGTATTTTGTATATTTTTTTCGAAAAACATATAGGAAAAAGAAAATAAAAAATTCAAAAATTTTTAATAAGAATTCCAGGAATCTTTCAATGTTGGCCTAAAGCTCCAATCCAAGGGTTAGGCATGGCTTAATAGCCAGCCAAGCTTTAGAAGATACAAATCAGTCATACAATAACAAATTTGATTAGCAACAACTAGCTTGCTCTTGTAATGATGACTTGGAAGCCTCAGTCCAAATGAATTTAGACATGGCTTTACAGCCAGCCAGGGTTCAACATGCTTCATGAAACTCTAGAATTCATTCTTAAAAATTTTGAAATAATTTTCGAAAACAAAGGGAAAATTTTTTTTGAAAGATTTTGAAAACAAATTTTTTTTTTTAAAATAAAACGAAAAGGAAAATTACCTAATCTGAGCAACAAGATCAACCGTCAGTTGTCCAAACTCGAACAATCCCCGGCAACGGCGCCAAAAACTTGGTGCACGAAATTGTGATCCCTGGTAATGGCTCCAAAAACTTGGTGCTCTAATCTTAAAACTAACCAGCAAGTGCACTGGGTCGTCCAAGTAATAAAACCTTACGTGAGTAAGGGTCGATCCCACGGAGATTGTTGGTATGAAGCAAGCTATGGTCATCTTGTAAATCTCAGTCAGGCGGATATCAAATGGTTATGGAGTTTTCGAATAATAATAATAAATAAACAGAAAATAAAGATAGAAATACTTATGTAATTCATTGGTGAGAATTTCAGATAAGCGTATAGAGATGCTTTCGTTCCTCTGAACCTCTGCTTTCCTGCTGTCTTCATCCAACCAGTCCTACTCCTTTCCATGGCAAGCTTTATATAGGGCATCACCATTGTTAATGGTTACATCTCATCCTCTCTGTGAAAAAGGTCCAAATGCTCTGTCACGGCACGGCTAATCATCTGGAGGTTCTCGATCATACTGGAATAGGATTCACACTCCTTTTGCGTCTGTCACTACGCCCAGCACTCGCGAGTTTGAAGTTCGTCACAGCCATCCCTTCCCAGATCCTACTCGGAATACCACAGACAAGGTTTAGACTTTCCGGATCTCAGGAATGGCCATCCATGGGTTCTAACTTATACCACGAAGATTCTAATATCTCGGACTCGGTCCTCTGTATTAGATATCTAAGAGATACTCATTCTAGCTTGTTTGCATGTAGAACGGAAGTGTTTGTCAGGCACACATTCATAAGTGAGAATGATGACGAGCGTCACATAATCATCACATTCATCATGTTCTTGGGTGCGAATGGATATCTTAGAAGCGGAATAAGTTGAATTGAATAGAAAAACAGTAGTACTTTGTATTAAATCATGAGGAACAGCAGATCTCCACACCTTAATCTATGGAGTACAGAAACTCTACCGTTGAAAATACATAAGTGATGAAGGTCCAGGAATGGCCGAATGGCCAGCCCCCAAACGTGATCTAAAGATGAAACTAAAGATGTAAATACAATAGTAAAAAGTCCTATTTATACTAAACTAGTTACTAGGGTTTACAGAAGTAAGTAATTGATACATAAATCCACTTCCGGGGCCCACTTGGTGTGTGCTTGGGCTGAGCTTGAAGTTTACACGTGCAGAGGCTTCTTTTGGAGTTGAACGCCAAGTTGTAACGTGTTTTTGGCATTCAACTCTGGTTCGTGACGTGTTTCTGGCGTTTAACTCCAGACTGCAGCGTAGAACTGGCGTTCAACGCCCTTCTGCAAAGTATGGACTATTATATATTGCTGGAAAGCCCTGGATGTCTAATTCCCAAGGTTCAGAAGTAGAAGCGGGGGTTTTTCCTTTCTCTTCCTTTAAGATTCGTCGGCTTTCGGTGCCATAGAGGAAGAGTAGAGGCAAAAAGTAAAGCTTCTGCAACACCAAACTTAAGAACTTTACTCCTCTTCGAGCAAATAACAACAAAAGAGAAGGGGAGTAGTAGAAGGAAGAAGAAATTATAGAGGGGAAGGGGAAGAAGGCTTCGGCCAAGTAGAGAAAATAGAGAAGAAAAGAAGTGTTTGAAGGGTAATGTGGGGAAAGGGAAGAGGATTGTGTAGGTGTGAGATTGATGAGGGGAATGAAGGGGTATTTATAGGGGTGGGAGGGTTAAGGTTCGGTTGGATGAGAGGGAAGAATGGGGGGAAAGATTTGAATTTTGAAGTGAGAGGGGTTGGTGGGAAAAGGAATTGATGGGATTTATGAAGGGTGTTGGGAATAGGAAAAGTTGAAGGGGATGTGATTGGGGAATGTGTATTCGGAAGAGGGAAAGTAGGGTGTGGAAATCAAGGTTGAGATATTAGAAGAGAGAAGGAAAGGTGGGGTAGGTGGGATTTGTGTGGGATCTACTGGCTTGAGAAGCTTTGAATCTTCGAGTTCCCTACCCCTTACCTGGCGTTCAATGCCAAGAATGGGGGTTGAACGCCCGTTGGGGGCCAAACAGTTGGCCCTGGCTGCTCCATAGGGGGCGTTGAATGCCCATATTGCTCCTATTCTTGCGTTCAACGCCAGTGATGTGTCTTTAATGTGCATTGGACGCCCAGACTGCTCTTTGTCTGGCGTTTAACGCCAGTAAGTGCTCCTCCATGGGCGTTGACGCCCAGCTTCTTCTCTTGTTCTGGCATTCAACGCCAGCTAGTACTCCTCAATGGGTGTTGAACGCCCAGCTCCCTTCCCTTTCTTGCGTTCAACACCAATTAGGGGCTCTCCCCAAGGTGTTCTGTTTTCCCTCTCAAGCGTCTTTGTCTCTATTCTAAGTGCTGCATGATTAAATGTTAAAAAGCAAGGGAAAACTATTGAAAATAAACAAAAAAATGAAATCAAATGAGAATAAATAAAAGAAAGAAAACAATAGTACTTTACAAAAGGTTGGGTTGCCTCCTAATAAGCGCTTTTTTACCATCATTAGCTTTACAGACAGCTTCTTTTACGGAGGTTGATAGGGGCTCAGATCTTTACCCCTCATGGTAAACTTCCTTTCTGTGCTCTCATGGATGAGCTCCACATGCTCTAGAGATAGGATCCTGTTCACTATGTGTGGCAGGACTGGACTTTTAGTGAAGACAACTCTCATGCCAAGTGAGAGGTCTTCAGTTGGAATCTTCTTGTTCCTCCTGCCTTTGGGTACCTTCTTCTTGGTACCTTCTTCTCCAGTAGTTGATGATGAATGTCCAACACCAAACTTAGAATTGATGTCTGGGGGCTCTGTATAGCTTTGTATTGAGAGAGAAGGTTGAAACACCAAGTGCTATAAAATGGAACCTCCTTTTTCAGAGGGAGACTGAGGATTAGAGATCTTGAACAAGATGTAATCCTCCCACAACCTCAAAACTAGCTCTCCTCTTTCCATATCTATCAAGGCCTTAGCAGTAGCTAGAAAAGGCCTTCTAAGGATGATAGAGTCATCTTTGTCCTCCCCAGTGTCTAGGGTCACAAAATTCGTAGGGAGGTGAAGCTTTTTAACCTTCACAAAGACATCTTCCACCATGCCATATGCCCTTTTTAGGGACTTGTCTACCATCTCCAGTGAGATCTTGGCAGGCTGCACATCTTGAATTCCCAGCCTCTTCATCACAAAGAGAGGCATGAGGTTGATACTTGAGCCAAAATCACATAGTGCCTTTTCAAAGGTGATAGTCCCTATAGTATAGGGAATTAAGAAGCTTTCGGGATCTGCACTACAAGAAAAATACCCATTCAGCCACACTTTTTTTAAGCTACATTTGAAAAGCGTAGCCTATTCTATGAATAGGCTACGCTTTTCTCAGTGATGCCTTTTTATAAGAGAAAAAGAAACACAATTTTGGCATCATTTAAAAAGTGTAGCCTTAGGTATTATAGAAATCACTTATAAAGCGTAGCCGAATGTTGATATTTATAGGTCCACTTTTTATATCTAAGGAAGCGCTTTAGAGTGTAGCCTATTTGTTAAGTTTTGGGTGCACTTCAAAAGTAATGCCTAATGTATCTAAAGCAAAAAACTTGACAACTGATAAATTTTATTCCTTAATTTCCCGAAAGCAAAACTCACATACTTAGTGAAATTTTTGTCCCTCCAAAACTCACACTTAGCCTTCATCTCAATCCCCTTTCAGAAACCCTGTCACCATCGAAGAAACCCTTCAAAGCTTACCATCGCGAAGAAACCCTCTCGCTACAGAAACCCTCTCACTCACCACTCATCGTCGCTCCTCTTCGCCCTCCTCCTCGTCGCTGCGCCGCCCTCACCAGCGTCATCTCTGTGATTCTCATCGTCCTTCCCCTTTCAATTCAATCGAGTAACCCTCATCTCTGCGCTATATACTGAGCTTAATGAATATTTTTTCTTTGATTCGTCACCAATTCACGCTACCTGTACAAACTCGCGCGCCTTCTCCTTCGATTCGTCGCCGCTGCTCATCTCTTCTTCAAGGGTTTTCACCTTCGATTCATCGTCGCTCATCTCTTGTTCACCGTTGCCATTCATCACCGCGCTCACCAAGTAAGCATTCTGTGCCTCGTTCTTTTCTTCTCGCTCATTCTCTTACTCGCTCTCTCTCAGTCGCCCTCTCTGTGCAGTGTCAAAGAAACTGTATGCTCTCTAGTGACCTCTTCTCTGCTCTACTCTGAAGCATCAAGGTTTCCAATGAGGCAAAGCATCGATCCCTAACAAGCGAGGTAAGCGCCCGATGATGATGATGGTTCTGTGAAATTTGGGAGGTTTTGGGTTTTGGTTTTAGGGTTTTAATTGGGGTTTTAGCTTCTGTATTCTGCGTTATTTATCTGTGGACTGCCAGATAAAAACTAAAATCACCAATGTAAATTTCACTATGTGTCAACTGAATTATTATTCTTATTTTTGTTATTGTTCTTGTTGATTTTTTCTTGTTTAAATTTCACTTTTTGCTTACGACGAATCATTGTCTAGTTCTGTAGTTTATTTCATGCCATTGGATTTGTTAAGCTTATCATAGATGTGGCCTCTTCAATTTAATTTCTCCTGTTTATGTTTTTCTGTCTTTTAGGCTTGGATTATGTTGACCCAAAAAGGAAAGGCAATTTTCTTGGAAAAGTTTTTCTTGCTGCTGGATTAACAGCATTATGCATTATAATGATCAAGCAATCTCCATCTTTGAGTTCCACTAGTCCGGTAATCGCTAGTCATCTTACACATGTTTTCTTTGAGAGCTTTCTATGTCTTTGCTTCTTTCCCCTTTTTTTTCCCTCCACACCAGAGATGTGCATATTCATTATAGTTTCATAGCTGTTTGATTATTACCCTTTGAAAGATATCTTAAAAGTGGTAGATTGTTGATAAAGATGAATTGATGAATGATATGAACTATTTTAATTTTTTGTCCATAAAGAGTGAAGCTTGATTATGTTTAATTACCGTTCACAACTTTTGTCAGCAAGATAGTTGAAAGAAGGAGAAAAGGGGATAGTTTGTAAGGGAAAAATTATAAAGACAAGATATATATATTTTTCAGTTATAGTTTTCTTCTTTCTTTGAACTATCCTGATATAAGAGTTTGCCTTCTCTAAAGCTAATTTTCTTTATTTATTTAAGCTAATTTATCATTTTCGTTTCTGTTTTCCCCCTTTTCCAGTTTGCCATTCGCGAACCTGGGGTAACTCATGTTTTAGTAACAGGCGGTGCAGGCTACATTGGTTCACATGCTACGCTTCGGCTTCTGAAGAAAAATTATCGTGTCACTATAGTAGTATGTCTATTAATAAAAATGAAATATTTCTCTGACAAAATCAAATGCACTTATCAGTGTGCACTTATCAGTATGGGTGCCGTCAGAGTTCTTCAAAATTTATTTCCAGAACCAGGAAGGCTTCAATTTATATATGCTGACTTGGGAGATCAGACATCTGTATCCTTACCCACTTTCCTCATCACTAGAAATATTTTGTTGTCATATTTTTAACCTTGATTGAAACATATGTGGAGAATACCCAAGAAAGATTTTCTACTTAACTGGTTACCAGGTTAATAAAATATTTTTGGAGAATAAGTTTGATGCTGTGATGCACTTTGCTGCTGTTGCATATGTTGGGGAAAGCACTGAGGATCCTCTCAAGTAATTACTTCTGGAGTTTATTCAAGCACTTCAATCTCAGTTGAATGTTTACATTCTGCTTGTAATTTGCTCCTCCTTCCAAGTTGCACAAGTAACATGTCTATTTAGATACCGATTGACTTGTTTAGTGGCATATTAAACAAATCACCCTTGATGGAATAGGTTCAAATCTATCTATTAATTTGCTCCTTAATTTGCTCCTCCTCCTCCTTAATTAGAATGGTTAAAATTGAATTTTAATGCTTTCTTTAGGATCCGGAATTGTTTATCTCAGCTGTACGCCAAAGACATCACTCCTGATGATAAGCAAGAGCTTGATGAGGCTTTGCAGCAGGAGGTAAGTTGGTAATTCAATTTTCGCACCTTTAGATATGAAATTACAATTTTCGCACCTAAAGTAAATTGGTAATTCATATTCTATCTAATCTTTTCCACTAGAACAGGACAAGTACATTTCAGCAATGCAAACTAGAAAGTAAATTTGGTGATTTCTTTTTCTTTCTTAATTTGTGTACTTAAAGTACTGAAAATATACTCCTAAGATATTTATTCAATCAAGAATATAGACAATGGTATCAAGTACTTCATTCTTTATAATTCCAAGGTTTTTTCTTTTTGAAAGAAAGAAAGAGCTCAACACTTATAGTGGAGCTTATTATACAATTGAAGAATTAAAAAAAGAAACAAAGACAATTAAAGTAATTCCAAGATTCATTTTCTCACATGGTGAAGCATTTTTATTAATCATCTGTGTTTGAATTTATTCTGCACAGAATTATATCTCCGATAAGCTTCTTATGTAACTTTTGTTTGTGTAGATTCTAGCTGCATTTCGAACGGACGAAATTAGGAGAACTCACTACAAGAAAAATACCCATAATCATAACATAACATTGTGTCTCCGTCTGTCTCCCTCATGAATTCACAGACAGTAGAGAGAGGGCAAGGAACAGAGGAATAGCCAAAGCACCAGGGAGCAAAAATAGGAGCGTTCTTCAAGTTTTTGGCTCTTCATCAATCATAGCACCAAGAGAAAGAGAATGATGGCCAAGGAGGGAGCTGACTGAAGCTTAAGAGGGAGCTGCATTCCACTCACCCAACTGTTCTTCGAGTTTCTTTGCTAGGTGAGGACAGCGACTTCATCTTCTTTCTTTTCTCCTCTAATTCAAAATTCTGATAATTCTCTTGCTCCATTTTTTCCAGTTTATTCAATTTCTTTTAACACAACTACCACCACAAGCAAAGAGAGGTGAGTGATTTTCTCTCCTCTGTGTTTAATTTGGTCGAATGGCCTTGTGAAATGTAACCAAAATTCTGGTTCTTGGAATGGTTAAGGTTTGGGCTCAAGAGAAAAATAGGGACAAGTCTTGTGTATTTGATCAACAAAGAGGTAAGGGTTAGAATAGTTAGATATTGATTTTAGCTGTATTTGGTGATTAAATGGCAGAAACCTTTTCATTGAGTATGCTTATTCTCAAATAAGTTAGGCTACATAATATATTTATTGACCAGTCAGCTGCTTGATTCTTGGATCTGTATGTGAATGATTGTTGCTTTCTTAATCAGCAGTTTACTTTGTAGTGGTAAATGGTAATGTTCTAATAAACAAAAATTAAGTACTAATGGGGACTATTATTCATTTGTCTAGAGTAATTTACTGATTTTATGTTAATTATTTTTGTTGCATGTGGATTATATATGCTGTAGTATTTTCGTGGCTCATGGCAATTTATCAACTATTGTCAACTATTGAGCTTCATGTTCCTAAATATTTCTATCACTGAATTCAGCATTTCAAAGTTTGTTCTTTCTCTGAGACTGTGCCAACTGGAGTTAAAATTTGAGTGAAGCAAAAGGAACATATTTGTTCTTTATCTTACCTTCTGATAAAGAATAGAATAGTGTCCTTATGTTTATTAGTTTGCCTGATTTTTATTTTTGACATTAACTCCACCTTAAACAATTTTGATACTCACACTTATTCACTTACAAAATCCACTAATATCATGGTTTTGCAGATTGACAAAGAGCTTCTTCAGGAAGTGGTTAATATGGGATTTGACAGAAATTAATTGGTTGAATCTTTATGCAACAGGATCCAAAATGAGGTCTGTGCCCTTCATTCTCTCCTTTCATGTCTTCTTGATTGTCTCTTATTATTATCTATATATTTCTGGTACTGTGGCAAACTACTTGTTATTGGATAACTGGTTCCATGTTTCTAGTGGCTATCTTGGAGCTGAGTTTCAAGAGACTATGGTTGACTCTTTACCTTAGATAGTTGACTCTTTTAAGTCTTAATGGATCTAATAATATCTCTTCCTCTGCTCAATATCTCCCACTTATTTATTTATTTTCATGTGGTTTTGTTGTTACCATGTTTGGTTAATGTGAGTGTTGAGCTGAAAAAGAGTAATGTCTCTGTTCTTTTAGCAATTGACTAATGTTGTTGGACCCTTCATTTTTAATGTTTTCCTTTAATTTTTCAATATGAAGTGAATGACCCTTTTTGCCTTGTGAACATGGAGGTTACTAAGGAAGAGCTTAATGCAAAAATGAGAGAAAAAAGTTTCCAACTTTTGGTCTGAAAAAAACCATGCAAAGTTTCCAACATGTTTGTGGTTTGTTTTGTGGCAGATGGGGCTGGTGATGATTTGTTTAAAGAGCTATGGAGGCTGTGCAGGGCCATTAATGGTATGATATACACTTCATTACCTTGTTTCTGATTTTGTTTGTGAATTTTATTTTTTTTCCATTTTTGTGCTATGTATGCTTTCAAATTTAAGCCTTAAGGGGTTTAGTAAGTGTTATATAATTTTGATTTTTTTCTTTTGTAGTTGCCAGAACCTACAGAACAAGATTTGAGGCAGATGAAGAACCAGAAATCTCCCAAATACGATCTTCTGTCGAACAAGATATTTAAATAACAAGATATTTTTCTCTTCTATCAGAAGGTTAATAACTTTTATTAGAAGATACTTATGTAGGATACAATATTTTGGTTTTTTATAGTTTATTAGTAGTAAATTCTAAGTGGTCTAATATATATTTTGATATGGGTATGTTTAATTTAGTGAGATGTATGAATACTCATTTATGATCATCCCAATATTTTTAGTTCATTATAAATATATTTTGTTAAAGGATAATTTTTATTATTTAAAGAATATTGTATGGTATTATTATGTATTTATTTTTATTTTATAATTTTTAACTAATTTAATTAAAAAAATAGAATTATATATATAATCATATTACTAAATATTAGGTTTTAGAAAAAAAATTATTAGAATATATATATATAGAAAATAAAAAAAAAAACAATGAGGGACCTAAGACTACACTTATATATAGTAGCTATAGTATACAAAAAAAAAAGAGGGATCTAAGGCTACGCTTATAAAAAGTAGCTATGGTATACAATGTGGCTACGCTTTACAAGTGATGCAGTAGTGTTGAAAAGCGTAGCCTATTCTGAAAAAATGAAAGTTGAAAAGCGTAGCCTTTGGTCCTGGACAGCATCACTTGAAAAGCGTAGCCTATTCCCAAACGCCAAAAGCGTAGCGCTTGGTGCAGAAAAGCGTAGCCTTTGAGAATAGGCAACGGCCGAATAGGAATCACCTCAAAAAGCATAGCCGTAGCCCAAAAAGCGTAGCCGTAGCCTAAGGCATCATTTTTTTTCACTTTTGGCTACACTTTTCAAGTGTACCTGAATGGGTGTTTTTCTTGTAGTGCTGGCAGCTTCTGAGGGAGCTTCTTCTGGACTAAGGCACTGCACCCCTTGGTCAGCACCACAGTCTCATCTCCCCTCAGAGCCTTCTTGTCAGAGATCATGCTCTGCAAATGCGCCATGGAAGGAGGTTTCTTCTCCAATGCCTCTGCATAAGAAGAATTGGCTTTCATCTTTCTGAGGATTCCTTAGGCTCCTTTTGCACGTCTGAATAAGGATATTCTTCAGGCTCCTTTCTCTGCAAAGGGGCATGCAAGGTGACATTCACAGGCTCCTCACGAGCCCAAATCTCCTTTAGTTCCTTAGTAGCAAGCTCTTCTTTCGGTTCGGCCTCAGCTTCAACAGTGAGGGCCTTGCACTCTTCCTTCGGATTTACTTCCGTGTTACTGGGAAGAGTGTTATAGGGGATCTCTAGGATCCTCTTGCTTAACTGTCCCACCTGTATCTCCAAGTTTCTGATGGATGACCTAGTTTCTGCCATGAAAATGTGAGTGGTCCTAGAGAGGTTGGAGACCATAGTAGCCAAATCAGAGAGGCTCTGTGTCAGAGTCTCCGTCTGCTGCTGAGGGGGTTGGAATGGTTTATTGTTGAACTGGTTCTAGTTCTTTCCACCCTGATTGTTATTGAAGCCTTGTTAAGGCTTCTGCTAATCTCTCTACATGAAATTGGGGTTGTTCCTCCATCTCTGATTGAAAGTATTCGAATAGGGATTGTTGTTGGAGTTTCTGAAGGAGTTTCCCATGTAGTTCACCTCCTCCATGGTGGTCCAGGTGTTGTCACCAGTGTCCACTTTATACGCTGTTTCTGGATAATAAGCATCTGAGCTCTGCGCCCCACTCAAGTGCTGAGAGATCATGTTGATCTGTTGGGACATGAGCTTGTTCTGAGCCAAGATGGCGTCTAAGGTGTCCACCTCCAAGACACCTCTCTTCTGAGCTGCCCATTATTCACAGGGTTTCTCTCAGAAGTGTACATGTACTGGTGATAAACCACTATTTTATGATTTATCTTGTGCTCAATTGAGTGGTTTTTATCAAGTCTTTGCACACTTATTCGTACAAATTACATGGTCTTACAATTCCTTCCTAGTTTTGTTCTATGGTTGAAAACTTCCTTCGTAAGCCTTTAATTTGTGTATTTTAAATCCCCTTTCTACCATTTGATGCCATGATCTGTGTGTTCAGTATTTTCAGGCTTTATAAGGCACGAATGGCTTAGAAGATGGAGAGGAAGCTTGCAAAAAAAATGGAAGGAACACAAGAAATAAAAGGAGACAACCAGCGAGCATCGACGCGCATGCATGGCTCATGCGTGCGCGTGACCTGGAGATTTTCACAGCGATGCGTGCGCATACCTGACGCGTATGCGTGGATTGGAGTTCTGCAAGACGACGTGTGTGCGTACATGATGCGTACGCGTGACATGCGAAGATGACCAGCGACGCATGCGTGTGACTGACGCGTACGCGTGACATGCGCGATCTGCAGAAATCACAGAAAATGCTAGGGGCAATTTTGGGCCGAGTTTGGACCTAATTTCCGGCACTGAAACACAGACTAGAGCCAGGGGACATGGAGACACTCAACACACATTCTCATTAGCATATTTTTTAGTTTTACTTTGGAATCTAGGGAGAAATTACTCCTCTCCTCTAGGTTTTTCTCTTACATTCATAGATTTCTAGTTTTATGCTTTTGCTTTGGATATTTAGAAGAATCATTACCTCCGTTGAAGTTGCTATTCTAGTTTGTTTTTTATTCCCTTACTCTTCCATATCCTTAATCTTTGTTCATAGTTACAATTGGATTGTTTTTAGAATTTATTAATGCAAGAAGTATTTTTCCATTTAAATTTTATTATTAGTTTAATTGCTTCCAATTGATTTTAATGACTATGTTCCCTTTTTACTTCTCTTATAAAACAACGAAGATAATATTCATGTTGATAGAGTAGACTCCCAACTTGACTTGGGAGTTGATTAAAAGGAGACACTTGAGTTGGAATGCTCAAGTGATTAGTTAAATTAGAAGTTATTGGCTAATTCTATATTTACTAACGCTAGTCCTTCCCAAGGGAGAGGACTAGGATTTGCGAATAAGAGTTAGCTCAATCACTTGACTTTCCTTTATTTAGTAAGGGTTAACTAAGTGAAAATAACAAGCTTTTGATACTAAACTTGAGAAAATCCAGCAAGGATAGAACTTCTAATTAATCATACCCCCGGTCAAGGCCTTTTATTCTGAATATATAAATCTCTTTTAATTTACATTGCTTCAATTCACAATCCTTTATTTTCCTGTATTTCAACTCATCAAAATTTCTCGGAAAACTCCTGATTAATAAAATAGCACTCTTTCGTCAACTCGTTGGGAGATGACCTGGGATTCATACTCCCAGTATTTTTATTCTGATTTTGTGACAACCTTTCTAAATTGATAAGCGGATTTTTGCTGTTTAAGAACTATACTCGCAATGTATTTCTATATTGATTTCTTAATCGGTTGATTTTCGCCCGCATCAATTTTTGGCACCATTGTTGAGGAGTTGCAATAGCGTGCTGATTTATTAATTGGTGTAAATATTTTTAATTTTATTTATTTGCATAATTTATTTTATTTTTACCATGAGCTATATGTTTCTTTCATTGAATGACGCGTTCACTGCCTGATCCAAGCTTAGCTGCATTTGATCTTGAAATTGAAAGAACTCTTTCACGTATTAGGCAAGCTTGGCGTCGGTTAGCCTCTGAGGGTGGTGAAGTGGTTGTTGTCAATTCACCAGTCTCATATGAGGTCGAATCTGAACACCCATCTGAGGCAGAAATAAGCTCCTCTACTACTAATTCTGTGGATTTACGTGCAGGTAACATGGCAGCACCCAGGAGGATTATTCTCTAGGAAGCAGGGGCTCCATATTTTACACTGCAACCGTATCAAGCGCGTCATCCGAATCTGGCTGTAGATTTTGAACTGATGACTGCGCTAATCAACTTGATGCCTAAGTTTCATGGCTTACCTGCTCAGGAGCCTATCAAGCACCTCAGGGATTTTCAGACAGCATGTTCTACTGTTAGGCATCATGGTGCAGAGGAAACTTCTACTGCTAACCGCCTTCCCATTTTCTCTTGAGAGAAAGGCGAGGGAGTGGTACTACTCCCAACCTGAAGCAACTGTTACTAACTGGGATACGCTCAGGAGAGAATTCTTGGAAAAATACTTTCCAGCTGAAGTCACCGATAGACTGAGAAAGGAGATCTCCTGCATTATTCAAGGCAAATCAGAGACCCTTTATGAGTATTGGGAGCGCTTCAAGAATCTTCTAGACGCATGCCCCCACCACATGATTGACAAGTTGGTGTTGATCAGCTACTTCACTCAAGGCATGAAGCCTCGGGATAAGACTACATTGGATGGTGCAAGTAATAGTTCTCTAAAAAAGTACAAGACCGCAGATAAAGCATGGCAACTGATCAGCGACCTAACTGAGTCCACTCAAAATCACAGGCATAGGAACAACCACCCCAAGGCTGTTGCAGAGATTTCCTCTAGTACTGAGACTACTGCCTTCATACAGACTATATGTGAGATGACCAACCTACTGAAGCAGATACAGCTAAATCAACAACAACCTCAGCCTCCCTCACCACAATAAAGTCAACAATCGGTTCCTCAAAGAGTATGCGAAATATGTGCTGATTACACTCATTACACTGATGAGTGTCCGCAGCTCCAACAAGAAGACAACACCTTGGCAGCTACTCATAATTTCTATGACCACCTAAATCAAGGATACAATCAACAAGGCGGCAATTGCAACCAAGGTGGAAGCCACAATCAAGGTTGGCAAGACAACTCCAACCAGGGGTGAAGAGATAATTCCAACCAGGAATGGAGAGATAATTCCAACCAAGGATGGAGGGATAGCTACAACAGAGGGGGTAGAGACAACAATGGAAATCAGAGGTGGAACAACAACAACAGATAGCAGAACCAAAACCAGCCTTACAGAGCACCTCACCAAAGGTAGTCCCAAGCGCCTCAGAACAACCAACAGCAGGTCCCCCAAATCACTTACCCATCTTCCTCTCCCAATGATGAGTTGCTTCACTCTCTGGCACAAAGACAAACGACCATGGAAAACACACTTACTGGTCTGACTTCGGCTATACAAGCTCTCGTCTCTCAGATGGGATCATCGAGTACCTCCAACACTCAACCTTCAAGCTCCAGTACAATTTCCTCTCAACCTATATCCAACCCAAAGGTGGCATCAATGCCATCACTTTGAGGTCCGGAACCACACTACAAGAGAGGAATCATGAGGAGCCAAGCTCAAAGGAAAACATTCAAGTTGAAGATGTTGTGGAGGTAGAGGATGCTAAAGAAGAGGATGTAATACAAGACTTGGTTGAAGAAGAAGCAGCTCAGCCAAGGAATGGAGCACCAAGGGACGCAGAAGCTGCAAGTGGCACCATTCCTGTCCCATTTCCACACCTTGCTAGGAAGTCCAGAAAGCAGATGGAGCTAGACCCTAAAATGGTAGAAATATTCAAAAAGGTTGAGGTAACCATTCCACTTTTTGATGCCATTCAGCAGGTACCTAAATATGCTAAATTTCTAAAGGATTTGTGCATGCATAAAGATAAATTACAGAATTTAGAAATCATTCCTCTAGGTAGTTCCATTTCTGCTTTAGTGGGTGATATACTTGAAAAATGAAGTGACCCAGGTCCATGCATGGTTACTATTACTATAGATGGTGTGAAATTTCCTGACTGTATGTGTGATTTAGGAGTGTGTGTTAGTATAATGCCATTGTCTGTATATGATGCTTTGAGGCTCCCTCCCTTAAAAAGGTCGACAGCTCGTTTTGTTTTAGCAGATAAAAGCATTATCTCTGTGGTTGGAATTGCTGAGGACGTGCTGGTGAGCATTAAGGGGCTCACATTTCCTATTGACTTCTATATTTTGGAGATGTCCCCTAATGACTCAGGAAGACCATCATCCATCCTGCTTGGAAAGCTATTCCTGAAGACTTCAAAGTTCAAGCTGGATGCCTTCTCAGGAACTTATTCTTTTGAGATAGATGGTAGAGCAGTGAGCTTCAATCTGGATGAAGCTATGAAGCATCCCCCTGAAGATTATTCCATCTTCCAATGCGACATCATTGATGAGATTGTAGCTGCAATTCACCAGGAGGAAGTAGAAGAGAGGCACGTGGAAAAAGATGCAAGTGTGGGGACACCCCCTGGACAAGATGAAGACACGTTACAACCATCACTGGCTCCAGATGATCAAGTGCCTAGCCATGAGCAGAAATTGATATTAAAGCCCCTTCCACCCCATCTCAAGTATGCTTACCTTGAGGATAATCAGAAGCTCCCAGTTATCATTGCAAGGGAACTTACTTCCCAACAGGAGGAGCAACTGCTCAGTGTGCTAAGAAAACACAGAACGTAATTGGGTGGAGCTTGGCGGATATAGTAGGCATCAGCCCTCAGGTTTGTGAGCATAGGATATTTTTAGAAGAGGGAGCAAAGCCTATCCGTCAACCCCAAAGAAGACTGAATCCCACCATCTTAGAAGTTGTCAAGAAAGAAGTGACCAGGCTACTTGAAGCAGATATCATCTACACCATCTAAGATAGTGAATGGGTCAGTCCAGTACCAGTGGTGCCCAAGAAGTCTGGAGTCACAACAGTAAAGAATGAGCATGGAGAGCTCCTGACAACTAGAGTGCAGAATTCATGGAGAGTTTGCATTGATTACAAGCGTCTCAACCAAGCTACTCGCAAGGATCATTACCCCTTGCCATTTATTGATCAGATGCTTGATCGCCTGTCAGGTAAATCCCATTACTGCTTTTTAGATGGTTATACAGGCTATTTTCAAATTCATATAGATCCTGAAGATCAGGAGAAGACTACTTTTACATGTCCCTTTGGAACATATGCATACAAAAGGATGCCTTTTGGCTTATGTAATGCACCAACTACTTTCCAAAGATGCATGATGAGTATCTTCTCAGATCTTATTGAGAACTGTATGGAAATTTCATGGATGATTTTAGCGTATATGGTGATTCATTTAACGTTTGCTTGGATAGTTTAGCCAGAGTATTAGACAGGTGTGTTAGTTCAAACCTTGTTTTAAATTTTGAAAAATGTCACTTTATGATAACACAAGGTATTGTACTATGACATGTTGTTTCTAATACTGGTATTTCTGTAGATCCAGCAAAGGTAGATGTCATTTCTAGTTTACCTTACCCCTCCTCTGTGAGGGAAGTCCGTTCGTTCCTTGGCCTTGCAGGTTTCTACAGGAGATTTATCAAGGACTTCGGTAAGGTAGCATTGCCTTTATCCAGACTGCCGCAGAAAGATGTTGAGTTCGAGCTGAGTAAGGACTGCATGAATGTATTTGATCAGCAGAAGATTGCCTTAACTCAAGCTCCAATTGTGAGAGGATCAGACTGGACCCAGCCATTTGAGATTATGTGTGATGCCTCCAACTATGTAGTAGGAGCGGCGCTGGCTCACCGCAAAGGTAAGGATCCTTTCGTAATTGCTTATGCTTCTAAGACCTTAGACACTGCTCAGTCTAATTACACTACCACTGAAAAAGAGCTTCTGGCTATTGTTTTTGCTCTGGATAAATTCCGAGCCTATTTACTTAGTACTAAGGTGGTAGTGTATTCGGACCATGCAGCTCTAAAATATTTATTAGCTAAAAAAGAGTCTAAACTAAGGCTAATACGTTGGATATTACTGCTGCAAGAATTTGATTTAGAAATTAAGGATAGGAGTGGTTCCCAAAATTTAGTGGCAGACCACTTGAGTCGCCTTGAGCACACTAAGACTGATCCACTCCTATCAATGATGCTTTTCTATTTGATGGCTTGCATGCAGTATCTGAAGTAGTTCCTTGGTATGCACCTGTAGCTAATTATCTAGTTAGCCATACTTTCCCTCCTAATTTCACTAAGCATCAAAGAGACAAGCTGAAAAGCGAGTCCAAATATTATATATGGGATGACTCATATCTGTGGAGGTGTGGTGCTGACCAGGTAATTAGAAGGTGTGTGCCCCAATCAGAATTCCAGTCTATTTTAGAGGCCTGCCACTCTTCTGAGAGTGGAGGACATTTTGGCCCTCAAAGAACAGCTAGAAAAATTTTAGACTGTGGATTTTGGTGGCCTACTCTTTTTAAAGATGCTACTACCTTTTGTAAATCTTGTCCTCCATGCCAAAGGTTTGGTAATATATCCAAGAGGGATGAGATGCCCCAACAGATTATGCTATTCTGTGAAATTTTTGATGTTTGGGGCATTGACTTCATGGGTCCATTCCCAAACTCTGGTGGTTTCTTATATATACTGTTTGATGCAGATTATATTTCTAAATGGGTGAAAGAAATTCCTACCCGCACTGATGATGCTAACACTGTTGTCTCCTTTGTTAGAAACCATATTATCTGTCGCTTTGGATCACCACGAGCAATTGTGGGTGATCAAGGCACTCACTTTTGTAACAGGAGACTAGTAGGACTATTGAAGAAGCATGGGATCGTTCACAAAGTGGCAATAGCTTACCATCCCCAGACTAATGGGCAAGTAGAGGTGTCTAACAGAGAAATAAAGTGCATTCTGGAGAAGATAGTAAATCCTCATAGGAAGGACTGGAGCACCAGACTTGCTGATGCACTTTGGGCTTATCGGACAGCGTACAAGACACCCATTGGGATGAGTCCCTTCTGCTTAGTATATGGAAAAGCTTGCCACCTCCCAGTGGAGGTAGAACACAAGGCTTTCTGGGCTGTAAGGGAGTGTAACATGGGATTTGAGAAAGTTGGCACTGAAAGGAAGCTGCAACTAGCAGAACTGGAGACCCTTCGACTCGAAGCTTATGACAACTCCAGATTATACAAAGAGAAGGTGAAAGTTGTGCATGAGAAGCATATCAAGAGGAGAGAGTTCAGACCTGGGGATCTAGTTCTCCTTTACAACTCAAGGCTGAGGCTCATGCCAGGCAAGCTGAGATCCAGATGGGAAGGTCCCTATAGAGTAGAGAAGCCAAAGCCATATGGAGTCTTCCACCTACGTCATCCTTCAAGTTCCAATTGCATCAAGGTCAATGGACATTGCTTAAAGCTTTATCATGGTGAGAAGATGAAGGAACACAAAGAGCTAGAGGTCTTCCTCTTGGAGGACCCACTAACAGAAGCAGAATGAGCTTGAAGACCGTCCAACTTAAGGACGTGAAAACAAAGTGCTAGGTGGGAGACAACCCACCATGGTATGATTGTTCTCTTTTTATTTTCAGTCTTATTTTATTTTATTTTCTTTTTATTAGCATTCATCCATAATTTCTACATATTCATTGATGAGCGGATAATTTATACTCTTTTTGGCATTGTTTTTACATAGTTTTTAGTATGTTTTAGTTAGTTTTTATTATGTTTTTATTAGTTTTTATACAAAAATTATATTTCTGGATTTTACTATGAGTTTGTGTATTTTTTTGTGATTTTAGGTATTTTCTGGCTAAAATTGAGGGACCTGAGCAAAAATTTGATTCAGAGGCTGAAAAAGGACTGCAAATGCTGTTGGATTCTGACCTTCCTGCACTTGAAGTGGATTTTCTGGAGCTAGAGAAGCCCAATTGGTGCTCTATCAATTGTGTTGGAAAGTAGACATCCTGGGCTTTCAAGCATTATATAATATTTCATACTTTGTCCGAGATTTGATGGCCTAAATTGGCGTTCAAAGTCAGCCTAAAACATCTTGGAGTTAAACGCCCAAACTGGCACCAAAGCTAGCGTTTAACTCCAGGAACAGCCTAAGCATGAAAAAGCTTCAATTCTCAGCCCAAGCACACACTAAGTGGGTCCCAGAAGTGGATTTCTGCACTATCTGCACTTAGTTACTCATTTTCTATAAACCCTAGTAGCTAGCTTAGTATAAAAACTACTTTTAGAGATTTATTTTAGAGGAGAGTTTTCTTTTGGCAGACCATCTTTTGTTCCTGTTTTGATCTTTACACGTTTGGAGGCTGGCCTCACGGCCATGCCTAGACCTTTTTCACTTATGTATTTTCAACGGTGGAGTTTCTACACCCCATAGATTAAGGTGTGGAGCTTTGCTGTTCTTCATGAATTAATACAAGTGCTATCTTTTTTCCTTCAATTCACGCCTACTTCTTCTCCAAGATATACTCTTGTTCTTAATTCAGTTAAGAGGGGTAACCCATGACAATCACCCAATCTTCGTTACTCGCTTAGCCAAGATCCGCGTGCCTGATAACCACAAGCGGTCTACATGATGTTCAACGTAGTCATTGGATGACAGTCGGAGTATATTCTCTTGGGTACCTAATCACGATTCATATCGCCTCTCCTGACAACAGAGCATCTGAATCTGAGATTAGAACCTTCGTGGTATAGGCTAGAATCATTGGCAGCATTCTTGGGATCCAGAAAGTCTAAACCTTGTCTGTGGTATTCCGAGTAGGATCTGGGAAGGGATGAATGTGACGAGCTTCAAACCTGCGAATGTTGGGCACAGTGATAGTATGCAAAAGGACAATGGTCCTATTCCGATACTAGCGGGAACCGACAGATGATTAGCCGTGCGGTGATAGCGCATATGGATTTGTTTTTATCCGAGAGGATCTTACAGCTTGCCATGGAAGGAGGTAACACATGGTTGGAAGAAGGCAGTAGGAAAGCAAAGGTTCAGAAGCGACAAAGCATCTTCATACGCTTATCTGAAATTTCCACCAATGAATTACATAAGTAACTTTATCTTATTTTATATTTTATTCATATTTTAATTATCAAAACCTCATAACCATTTGAATCCGCCTGATTGAGATTTAAAAGGATGACCATAGCTTGCTTCAAGCCGACAATCTCCGTGGGATTGACCCTTACTCACGTAAGGTATTACTTGGACGACCCAGTGCACTTGCTGGTTAGTTGCATCGGAGTTGTGAAGAAAGTGTGGAACATAATTCCGGCACACCATTCATCTGCATGCTGCATTCTGCATAAAAAAAAAGAGAAAGTGGCAGAAAGTTGCGTGGGAGCAATGCAGAAAGTGTGCCAATCGCACAAGCATCACAACGTACACGCATCCTTAATGCGTGCGTGTCATTTGAATATTTGGCACCTCACGCGTGCGCGTCATTGACGCGCACGCGTGATCCAGGAAAATCGATGTAAAAAGGTGTCAGGCCGAAAGTTGTGACGGCCTGGTGCGGGAACTGTGCCCAAGGCATTAAGTCATCCACACGAACGTGTCCCTGATGCGTGCGCGTCATTTTCAATTTCTGAACACTCACGCTTACGCGTTAATGACGCGCACGCGTCGTATGCCATTTTGGCATACACCCCAAAACGAGCAGAGAGTTGTGCGTGCGCAAGGCTGCCTTCGCGCGAGTAGCACAAGCACGGTCACGCGTATGCGTGGCCGACTGATAATTACGCTCGTGGACTATGTCGGTAAAGATTTTCTCAATAAAGTTGCGTTGCAAGTATAGCTCTACCAACAACAAGCCTCGAGGATCAAATTTAGAGAGGGATTTGTTTGTCACAAGTTCAACCCCAATAGAAATAACCGAAGTATTCAAACCTCGGGTCGTCTCACAAGGAATGGGCAAACATGTGCTTCAATATTGGCTAGAATTCTGGGGTTGCAAGTCATGAGCAAGAAAATAAAATGGGAATCTTAACAAGAAAGCAATCTTTAAAATACAAGAAATTAATTCAAACAACTAAGCAAGACATGAGCAATCCCAAACTAACAACACCCAATATAATTCTATTCTAAACTAAACAAGCAACTCTTGGCTAGGCATGGGAATTGTGGTCACCATCCTTGTCTAATAACCATATCTTGACAACTATGAGGAACTAAACTCATTAAGTCTACTTCTATCTTTGAAGTACGTCAAATGGTTTGGTCAACATCAACCCATAAGTTCTAACCTCACTACTAATTGACTTAATAGAAGGTTAGCGTCAATGGTTATCAAATTGACCACTAAGGGCTCCCAAATCATCAAATCCATTAGACCCAATGACTCAAGTTTAGCCAATCCCCTTAGCCTAGGCCAAGAGTGAAAAGAACTACTCCATAATCAAGGTAAACAATTCATTAAACACTTGGTAAACATTAATAAAAGACATGTTCAAATTGTAATTAAATTGAAATTAACAAGTACCCACTAACAATTATCAACATACAATCATCCAAACAACACAATTAATCATAGAAATCATCAAAGTAACATCAACAAGTCAAGATTCACAACATTCATGAAATGGGTATAAAATGACAATTGACAAGAATTCATAAAACTAACACAAGATCTAAGCAAAATTATACCAAGGAATTCAAATTGAACAATTAAAACTAGTAATTAACAAGATCCAATTCACAATTCAACAAGGAAAGATCAAATTAAAACTAGATCTAGAGAGGAACAAGGGTTTCTCTCTCTAGAAGAACAAAGAACCAAAAACTAGCTAAAATTGTGTCTTAGTGTCAAATGAATGATCCCCCCTTCCCCCTAGCATCCTTGGGTCTTTTCCATGCAGAAACAGCTTGAATTTGGGCCTGATGAGCCTCAGAAATTGCCAGGCACGATTTTCTTTAATGAGGTCACGTGCAGCTTCCCGCGCATGCGCGCCATGCATGCATGCGCGCCGATCGCTTTTTTGATCCACTCGTGTGCGCCAAGTACGCGTGCGCGTCGATAGGAATCTTCTGATCTGCACGGATGCGTCCATCCTTACGCGCCTCTTCCAGCCATCCTCATCCACACATGCGTGTGGAGTGCGCGTGCGCGCCAATGCTGCTTTTCCCAAAAATTCAAATCTTCATGTTCCTCCCTTTTGTACATGCTTTCTTTCTCTCTTCTAGGCCATTCCTACCCTATAATTCCTGAAATCACTCAACAAATACATTACGGCATCGAATGGCAATAGAAGGGGATTAAAATATGGCAATTTTAAAGCAAAACAAGCATGTTTTTCATCATGGAGCAATATTAGGAAGTGAACACAAAACCATGCATTTCTTGTGAATAAGTATGAAAAATATTGACAAAACCCCCCAAATTCTACACAATATAAACCACAAAATTGGGGTTTATCAAATCTCCCCACACTTAAACTAAGCATGTCCTCATGCTTAAAATAAAAAGACCAAAGATCATGGTGAGAAAGGGTTTATGAAATACAAACTACCTAAGTGGATGCATGCAACTAATGTAAAATCATCTACCTACTTGGTTAAGGGAAAATCTATCCTCCAAGAACACATGTGAACATATGGGGTAAAAATAGTATGTAGCTCATGAGTCCTACCAAATTGAACATCACTAAGGGGTGCATATAACTTGCTAGATGAACGCTTGTGAAAGCCGGGAACAAAGAATTGAGCATCGAATCCTCACCGGAAGTGTATCCGCTCTATTCGCTCAAGTTTATAGGGTTCGTCACTCAATCCTCTCCTAATCATGCTTTCCAAGATTTGTCTTTCATCTAACAATCAACAATCACTTAATGCATGCTTACAAGTATCATGAGGTCTTATTCATTGGTTGTAATGGGGCTAGGGTGAAGGTAAGGATATATATGGCCAAGTGAGCTTAAAATTTGAGTCCTTGATTAACCTAGGATCCCACTAGACACATAGAACAACCTATACAACTATAATATATTACCTAGCTACCCTTGAGTTTCACTTTTTTGCATTCTCATGCATTCTTTTCAATTCATATTCCATATGCATTGTTTTTTTCATTACCTTGTCTTGAGGTTGCTTTGTCCCCTTTTATTGTTTTTTTTTTATGATCCCCTTTTCTTGGGGTCTTGTGTACAAAAGTTTCAATGCATATAGTTCAATCACTCAATACATGAGCATGTTTCCAAATCCTAGAATTTCAATTACACTACAATTATACACCTATATATCTACCCAAATTTCCCAAGTATACCCTCCTAATTGAATGACACATATCCTAACTTACCTAAGCTAATCAAGGATCCAAATTTAGGGACATTCATGGTTTTTCACTTAGGGTTGTTGATGTGCTCTATTTAAGAACAAAAAGGGTTTATCATGGGATCAAAATTGGTTAGTAATGGTAGATAAAAGGTTAAGGCCATCTGAGAAAAGTGACTATTGAATTGATGGCCTCAATCATGTAAATGCATTCATACACAAAGTAATGGACATATAGAATTAGACAAAGCAAGGATCACAATCATAGAGAGAGAGATATGCACACAAGAATGGGAATTAATGGTTAGAAGATGTAACCATGCAATAAGCTCAAAACTTACATGCTTGTGTTCTTAGCTCAATCACTATGTTCCAAAATATATTCTTAAAGCAAGTTTGCTGCAAAAATTTTTTTTTCAAAAATTGGTAGGGTACCCCAAAACACAATTTCTTGGGGAAGAAGTTATTGTTTTGACCAAGCAACTCTATAGAAACTAGCTATCATGCAATGAGTATTTTGATGAACAATTTCTCTTGTTCGGTTTAGAATTTCCTCAAATGAATGAAATCTCGTTGTAAAGTATAGTTTCCAAACCAATCAAGAGTCCTCTCATGCAAAAATTTAGGTTGTCACTAGTAACAAACCCCAAATGAATTTATAACCGGAGTATTTGGACTCCAGGTTGTCTCCCTAGGAACCAACGGAGTGCATGCGTATTGACTATAGAGGGAAAAAAAAGGGGTTTTGGTTGATGATCGACAAGGAATTTAATTGTGCATGGAAAGTAAATCAAGCAAACAATTAAAAGAAGCAATTAAGAAAAAGAGACATTCATGGCATTGAATTGAGATCTTAAGCTTTCTATCCTAGTCATGCATGATTAATTTATCTTGTTTAGTTAACTCACACATCGGGAGAATGTCAAACAAGACCAATTAATCGAGTCACAATTATAAACAAGAATTTATCTCATTACGTCATCTCCAACAAACAGGGAGAAAGTCTAACGAGACTAGCTAATCTCAATTCAAAAGTCCTAACCAATCTTACTAATTAAATTAGCAAAAGGTTAGCGTTAATGGAAACAATACTAGCTAACAATTCTAAATCACCAACGTAAGTTGGGTTTCATGACTCAAGATTGCCCAATCACTCTTTCCAAGCCAAGAATGCTCAAAAATCTACTCTAAGGTCCAACCAAGCATTTTGTCAAACACTTGGTGGGTAGTAAAGAAAAACTTAGTGAAAGTGTAAGAAATGCAAATCTACTAACTCTCAATTGCAAGAAATGTAAAATCACAATCCAAATCAACATCAATTAAAGAAACATCAACATTAAATTGCATTAAATGTAAACAAATCCAACATGAGTTCATCATCACAAAAGAGAGCTAAAGGGAAGGTTAACATAAAAACTAAGAGAATTATGATTTAGAAAAGAGAAATTATAGAAGAAACTAAATAAGATCAAGTAATTAAACATGAAAATAAAATAATCTAACCTAATCCTAACCTAATTCTAGAGAGAAGAGAGAGCTTCTCTCTCTAGAAACTAACTAAAGGCTCATGTTGGCTAAAACTAATTGCTCTTCCTTTGCTTGGACTTTAATTCTGCATGAAATACACTCAGAAACAAGTTGGATTTGGGCCTGGGCAGCTTAGAAATCGCCCCCAGTATTTTGCCATTAAGTGGGTTAAGTAAGAGTATTGGCACGCGCGCGCCATGTGCGCGTGCGCGTCGCTGGCAAATTCCCAATCTGCGCGGAAGCGGTATGTGCGCGGGCGCGTCCTTGTGAAAAACCACTTCTGCGCGTACGCGCCTTGTACGCGTGCGCGTCCGTTGATACATTCCAAATCTTTGTTTCTTCATGCATTCTCCTCTTTGTATGCTTTTCTTCTCATTTCTTCCATCCAATACATGCCTTATGAACCTGAAATTACTTAACAAACACATCAAGGCATTGAATGGAATTAAAGTGGATCTAAAATCACCAAATTAGGGCCTAAAAAGCATGTTTTTACATTTAAGCATAATTCAAGGGAGAATTACAAAACTATGCTATTCCATTGAATAAATGTGGGAAAAGGTGGATAAATCCCCCAAAATAAGCACAAAATAAACCACGAAATCGGGGTTTATCATATTTACAAGCAAAACTAACTACACATACAATGTAATAACTATGTACAAAGTACTAAGCAAAAGATAAATCCATGTGTATTGAAAGGAAGAGATTGTTACCCATGGAGATCGGTCGAACGACCTCTCCATACTTAAAAATTAGCACGGTCCTCCATGATACGAACAATGCGCAAAGGGCGGTCGGGACCGAAACCTTCACTATCCTCTCCTTCAGAGCTCCCATCACTTGGGTTTGAGGTGGATGTGAATATTTCAGGTTCCTCCATGCTAGGGGTAACACAATGCAGAAGCTTCTTGATGTAAGTGTATCGGCGTTGATTGCGCGCTCATATCTATCAAGCTTCTGGTGTAGATCTTCTATCCTTTGAAGTGTTGATCTTTGCCGTGGTGGTGATGATAAAGTGGAAGGGATAGTAGATGGAAGGGCTATGTCCAGGCTTGGGTTGTTCATGGGAAGATGTAAGTATTTTCCGCTTAGGACCACATCGTCCTTAGTCGGAACTATAATCTTCCTATCCTTGGCTTCCCAAGGAACACCTGCAGTAGCAACCAAATCAGATACCAATGCTGGAAATGGCAAATTACCCCGGACGTGAACTTGACTCATCGCTTGCTTGACAAGAAATGGAATGTTCACCGGCCTCTCTGTGATAACACACCAAACAAGCAAGGCGAGATCCGCCGTGAAGGACGACTTATGGGTGCTAGGTAGCACATAGTGGGATAGGATCTGGGCCCAAGCTCTAGCTTCTACAGTGAGGAAGCGAGCGTTAATGCTTTTAGGCCTCATCCGGAGTCAACCTTGGGTCCAAAATGTCTCTGGCTCAGCAATGACTCGGAGGATCGAGTCCCAATCAAATCCAAACTTCTCTCGCTGACGTAAGACTTCTTGGTAGCCATCCATGTCATTCGGTACCGGTAGGACATTAAGCACTTGCTGAATAGCCTCTTCTAAAACTGAGACTTGCTTCCGGCGCATGTATACCGATTGAAGGGAGGAGGGATAGTAGTTAGTGTAGAATTCTTCCACCCAAGAGAGGTTGATCTCCCTTGGTTTACTCAAAAGAAACTCCCATCCTTGCTGTTCAATGCGGGGTAGAATATAAGGAGCAACCTTGTCCGACGGAGCAAGTAGATGCTCAGGATGATAGTTAGTTCCTCACAGTTATGGAAGGGAACATAAGTTCACAGAAGCGGTTGGGAACTTTGAAGAATCTTTTGCCGGTTTTCTCTTTTCTTTCTCATCAATAGGAGCGGGTATCTTAGCCTTCTTGGATAGGGGTTTGGCTCCTAATGAATAGTGCACCTTAGAAGTTGATCTTTGGGGTGCCCTCCTTGCGGCCGATTTCCTTGTAGCTTTCTCCTTGTCTTTCTTGGTGGCCATCCTGAGAAGGGAAGGGAAATAAGAAAACATTAAACCCAAAGAATCATCTTAACAAAAAAAAACATGCAAGTGAAAGGATAGTAAAACATGGGTCACAACACTTGGCATGGGAAGCAAGAGGAAGTAAGGCATGCAAAATGGCATGAGAAGTGTATAGAAGACAAAGAGTAAGGCATGTTCAATGAGTATTTAATCAACAAGCAAAGTGGGTTCAATGTGTATAGAAGACAACAAGTGAATGAGGGGAAGCATCCAATTGAAAGTACATTATTAAAAGGAACCAAAATGGCATTGATGCATTTCCTCGAACACTTGGTGTGCAATTATTAAGCGAAGAACAAGTATGAGATACTTAATCAATTCAAAGCCCAAATTGAAACATCAATCATCACATAAACATCACATATTGGCAAAGATAAGGGAAAAATGACAAAAGATCTAGTAATGCAATTTAAGCTTAAATTCAATATCCATGGAAAAATGAGGAAAAAGGAAAAGTAAGCAAGCAAAAGTGAGTAATATAATCATGCAATTAAAAGAGAAACTAAGTAAAGCAACAAAAAGAGTCTAACTAAAGGATGAAATAATGTAAAGAAAATGAAAGAAAAGAAATGGAAGAAGTATAACCTTGAGAAGTGTAAAAGAACAAGGTTGAATTTTCTTTTGTGAAGATGAGAAAGGAATAGGAGAGATGTAGTGCCACCGGAAGAGGTGGTTGTCGCCGGTGAGTGGCCGGAGACGGTGGTGGTGGGTTGTAGGAGGAGAAGAAGAAAGGAGAAGTGATGGAGAAGGAAGAAGAGAGAAAGAAGATATGAAAGGGGGTGAGAAAGGGAAACAGAGCAAGGCGCGAAGCTTTAAAACTGATTCGCGCAACCGGCGCGTGCGCGCACAGTGCGCTGGCGCGTTGGTGAGGTTTTGGGTGAGGGACGCGGACGCGTCAATGGCGCGCACGCGCGAGGTTAGTTGTGCCCTTGGCACAGAACTGGCACAAAGTGGCCATAAGTCTCTGGATTTTGTACCAGAGTTGGTGAGTGACGCAGGCGCGCGGACGCACACCTTGCGCGGACGCATGCCTGAAGGATTTCGCGACTGGCGCGGATGTGCACAACGCGCAGACGCGTCAGTTCTGGCACAAGATTGGCCCAAATGTGGTACAACTCTCTGGATTTTGTACCAGAGAGTGTAGATATTGCCATCGGCGCGTGCGCACAGTGCACTTGCGCGTCAATGGGTGATTTGCAATGGTGCGCGCTTTTGGCAAGTACGCGAACGCGTGAGTGCCTGGCGCGAGTTGGGCACGAAGTGGGCATAAATCTCGGGTATTTGGCTCAAGAGTAGGAAATGCACCACCGGCGCGTGCACGCACGGTGCGCTTGCGCGTCGGTGCCCATTTTTCCTTTTTCTCTTTCTCTTTTTTTTTTTGATAACATAACAAAACCTATTCTAACACATTCTTGGTAGGTGCTTAAGCTAGTAGTCAAGGAGAATACTTCACAATTTCATGCACTATCCAAAACATACCATTCTCCCTACTTCAACAATTCATCCATACCAAAATGATGAAAACTATATGAACATCCTATCTATTCACAAGAAGAACAAAACTAGCATTCCTATGCAATCAATCAATCATCAAGAATTCACAAAATCACAAGAATTTAAGGTTACAAACTAAATGGTATAAACAAGGAAGATCTTACCACGGTGGGGTGCCTCCCACCAAGCACTTTTCTTTAACGTCCTTTAGTTGGACGATCCTTTTCTTAAGCTCCCTCTCTCCTCGGTGCATCCTCCAATAGGTACACCTTTCGCTCCTTTGGGGGCTTGTAGCCATGATACTTCTTCACCTTATGTCCATTCACCTTGAAAGTTGCTTCACTTTTGGGATCAAACAACTCCACCACTCCATAGGGCTTTATCTCCTTCACCTTGAAAGGTCCTTCCCATCTAGAGCGGAGCTTGCCAGGCATGAATCGAAGCCTTGAGTTGTAGAGGAGGACCTCATCACCTTCTTGAAAGTCCTTCTTCCGGATGTGATGGTCATGGAATGATTTAGTCTTTTCCTTGTAAATCCGGGCATTCTCATATGACTCGTTCTTCAAACACTCAAGCTCCTCTAGTTGTAACTTTCTAGCTTCACACGCCTTGGCTAAATCCATGTTGCACTGCTTTACTGCTTAATAGGCTCGATGCTCAATCTCCACCGGAAGGTGGCATGCCTTACCATAGACGATCCGGAAGGGACTCATCCCTATCGGGGTCTTGTAGACCGTTCTATACGCCCATAGTGCATCTCCTAACCGGAGGCTCCAATCCTTTCTTTGTGGATTGACCACTTTCTCCAAAATCCTCTTAATTTCTCGGTTGGACACTTCCGCATGTCCATTTGTTTGCTGATAATAAGCAGTAGTAACCTTATGCGACTCTCCATAGCGCTTGAGCAATGCTTCTACTTTCCTGTTACAAAAGTGGGATCCTTGATCGCTCACGATTGCTCGTGACGACCCATAACGGCGTACAATATGATTCCTAATAAAATAAACAACGGTATTGGCGTCGTCAAGGCGGGTAGGTATGGCCTCTACCCACTTTGACACGTAGTCAACCGCTAACAGAATATACAGATACCCACTAGAGTTGGGTAATGGTCCCATAAGGTCAATGCCCCATACATCAAATATCTCGCAGAATAATATAGGTTGCTGAGGCATTTCATCCCTTTGGGATGTGTTTTCCGACTTCTGACACTGATGACAAGACACACATAACCGGTTAGCATCCTTGAACAAGGTTGGCCACCAGAATCCACAATCCAACACCTTTTTACCAGTCCTTTGTGGGCCAAAGTGGCCGCCACATTCGAACGAATGGCAAGCTTCAAGAATTTGTTGGATTACGGACTCCGGGATACATCTTCGAATTACTTGGTCCACGCTCCTCTTCCACAAGTGAGGGTCATCCCAAATATAGTATTTGGAATCACTCCTCAACTTGTCCTTTTGGTTTTTTGAAAAGTTGGGAGGGAAGATTTTCGCAACCAAGTAGTTCGCTATTGGGGCAAACCAAGGAAAGCTATCCGACACAGCATGCAAACTATCCAATGGGAATGAGTCATTGATCGGAAATGGATCAAATTTTAAATTCTCAATACGGCTTAAATGATCTGCAACCAGGTTTTGAGATCCACTCCGGTCCCTAATCTCAATGTCAAATTCTTGCAAAAGCAAGATCCAACGTATGAGTCTAGGCTTTGACTAATTCTTTGTCAATAAGTACTTTAAAGTTGCATGATCCGTGTATACCACTATCTTTGATCCTAGCAAATAAGATCTGAATTTATCTAAAGCATGAACAATAGCTAGGAGTTTGGTGCATGAAATTGTGATCCTTAACAACGGCACCAAAAACTTGGTGCTCGGAACGTAATTCACACACTTTGTCACAACTCCGCACAACTAACCAGCAAGTGCACTAGGTCGTCCAAGTAATAAACCTTACGTGAGTAAGGGTTGATCCCACGGAGATTGTTGGTATGAAGTAGGCTATGGTCATCTTGTAAATCTCAACTAGGCGGATTCAAATGGTTATGGATATTTGATAATTAAAATATAATTAAAATATAGAATAAGATAGAGATACTCATGCAATTCATTAGTGAAAATTTCAGATAAGCGTATGGAGATGCTTTATTCCTTCTGAACCTCTGCTTTCCTACTTCCTTCATTCAATCCTTCATACTCCTTTCCATGGCAAGCTGTATGTTGGGCATTACCATTGTCAATGGCTACTTCCCGTCCTCTTAGTGAAGATGGTCCAAATACGCTGTCACCGCATGGCTAATCATCTGTCGATTCTTGATCATGTTGGAATAGGATCCATTGATCCTTTTGCATCTGTCACACGCCCAACACTCGCGAGTTTGAAGCTCGTCACAGTCATCCCATCCCAGATCCTACTCGGAATACCACAGACAAGGTTTAGACTTTCCGGATCTCAAGAATGCTGCCAATAATTCTAGCTTATACCCCGAAGACTCCGATCTTTCGGAATGGAGGCTAAGAGATAAACGCTCAATCCAAGGTAGAACGGAAGTGGTTGTCAGGCACGTGTTCATAGGTTGAGAATAGTGATGAGTGTCACGGATCATCATATTCATCATGTTGAAGTGCAAACGAATATCTTAGAATAGGAATAAGCTTGAATTGAATAAGAAAACAATAGTACTTTGCATTAATTCATGAGGAGCAGCAGAGCTCCACACCTTAATCTGTGGGGTGTAGAAACTCCACCGTTGAAAAATACATAAGTGATGAAGGTCCAAGCATGGCCGAATGGCCAGCCCCTAAACATGATCTCTGAACATCTAACTATGCAAAAGATGATCCGAAGATATAAATACAATAGTAAAAAGTCCTATTTATAATAAACTAGTTACTAGGGTTTACAGAGATAAGTAAATGATGCAGAAATACACTTTCAGGCCCACTTGGTGTGTGCTTGGGCTGAGCATTGAGCTTTCATGTGTAGAGACTCTTTTTGGAGTTAAACACTAGTTTGTAGCCTGTTTCTGGTGTTTAACTCTGGTTTGCAACCTGTTTCTGGCGTTTAACTCCAGAATAGGGCAGGGAGTTGGCGTTTGAACGCCAGTTTGCGTCGTCAAAACTCGTGCAAAGTATAGACTATTATATATTGCTGGAAAGCCCTGGATGTTTACTTTCCAACTCAGTTGAGAGCGCACCAATTGGGTTTTTGTAGCTCCAGAAAATCTACTTCGAGTGCAGGGAGGTCAGAATCGAACAGCATCTGCAGTCCTTTTTCAGCCTCTGAATCATATATTTGTTCAAGCCCCTCAATTTCAGCCAGAAAATACCTGAAATCACAGAAAAACACACAAACTCATAATAAAGTCCAAAAATGTGATTTTTATATAAAAACTAATAAAAATATACTAAAAACTAACTAAATCATACTAAGAACATACTAAAAACAATGTCAAAAAACGTATAAATTATCCACTCATCACAACACCAAAATTAAATTGTTGCTTGTCCCCAAGCAATTGAAAATCAATTAGGATAAAAAGAAGAGAATATACTATAAATTCCAAACCATCAATGAAACTTAGCTCCAATCAGATGAGCGGGACTAGTAGCTTTTTGCCTCTGAATAGTTTTGGCATCTCGCTTCATCCTTTGAAGTTCAGAATGATTGGCATCTATAGGAACTTAGAATTTAGATAGTGTTATTGATTCTCCTAGTTCAGTATGTTGATTCTTGAACACAGCTACTTTATGAGTCTTGGCCGTGGCCCTAAGCACTATGTTTTCCAGTATTACCACCGGATACATACATGCCACAGACACATAACTGGGTGAACCTTTTCAGATTGTGACTCAGCTTTGCTAGAGTCCCAAATTAGAGGTTTCCAGGGTTCTTAAGCACACTCTTTTTGCTTTGGATCACGACTTTAACCGCTCAGTCTCAAGCTTTTTCACTTGACACATTCACGCCACAAGCACATGGTTAGGGACAGCTTGGTTTAGCCGCTTAGGCTAGGATTTTATTCCTGTGGGCCCTCCTATCCACTAATGCTCAAAGTCTTGGATCCTTTTTACCCTTGCCTTTTAGTTTAAAGGGTTACTGACTTTTTGCTCTTGCCTTTTGGTTTAAAGAGCTTTTGGCTTTTTCTGCTTGCTTTTTCTTTTTTTTCTTTCTCCTTTTTTTTCGCCATTTTTTTCTGCAAGCTTTTGTATTCACTGCTTTTTCTTGCTTCAAGAATCAATTTTATGATTTTTCAGATTATCAATAACGTTTCTCCTTTTTCCTTATTCTTTCAAGAGCCAACATATTTAACATTCATAAACAACAAATTCAAAAATATGCACTATTCAAGCATTCATTCAGAAAAACAAAAAGTATTGCCACCACATCAAAATAATTAAGCTAATTTCAAAGATGAATTCGAAATCCATGTACTTCTTGTTTTTTTGTTTTTAGAACGTTTTTCATTTAAGAAAGGTGATGGATTCATAGGACATTCATAGCCTTAAGGCATAGACACTAGACACTAATGATCATGTAATAAGACACAAACATAAACATAAAGCATAGAGAATAGAAAAATAAATAGACAAGGAGATTAAGGAATGGGTCCACCTTTGTGGGGGTGGCGCCTTCTTCCTCTTGAAGAACTAATGGTGTTCTTGAGCTCCTCTATGTCTCTTCCTTGCCTTTTTTGCTCCTCCCTTGTAGCTCTTTGATCTTCTCTAATTTCATGGAGAATGATGGAGTGCTCTTGGTTCTCCATCCTTAGTTATCCCATGTTGGAACTTAATTCTCCTAAGGAGGTGTTAATTTGCTCCCAATAGTTTTGTGGAGGAAAGTGCATCGCTTGAGGCATCTCAGGGATTTCATGATGAGGAATTTCCTCATGCTCTTGTTGAGGTCCATGAGTGGGCTCTCTTGTTTGCTCCATCCTTTTCTTAGTGATGGGCTTATCCTCATCAATGAAGATATCTCCCTCCATGTCAATTCCAGCTGAATTGCAGAGGTGGCAAATGAGGTGAGGAAAGGCTAACCTTGCCAAAGTGGATGACTTGTCAGCCACCTTGTAGAGTTCTTGAGGTATAATCTCATGAACTTCCACTTCCTCCCCAATCATGATACTATGGATCATGATGGCCCGGTCTATAGTAACTTCAGACCGGTTGCTAGTGGAAATGATTGAACGTTGGATGAACTCCAACCATTCTCTAGCTACAGGCTTAAGGTCTGGTCTTCTCAATTGAATCGGCTTGCCTCTTGAGTCAACTTTCCATTAAGCTCCTTCCGCAGATATGTCCATGAGGACTTGGTCCAACCTTTGATCAAAGTTGACCCTTCTAGTGTAGGGGCGTGCGTTTTCTTGCATCATTGGCAAGTTGAAAGCCAACCTTACATTTTTTGGACTGAAATCTAAGTATTTCCCCCGAACCATTGTAAGCCAATTCTTTGGGTTTGGGTTCATACTTTGATCATGGTTCCTAGTGATCCATGTGTTTGCATAGAACTCTTGAACCATTCAGATTCCGACTTGTTGAATAGGATTAGAGAGAACTTCCCATCCTCTTCTTCTAATCTCTTGTCGGATCTCCGGATACTCGCTCTTTTTGAGCTTAAAAGGGACCTCAGGGATTACCTTTTTCTTGGCCACAACTTCATAGAAGTGGTCTTGATGGACCTTTGAGATGAATCTCTCCATCTCCCATGACTCAGAGGTGGAAGTAATTGCCTTCCCTTTCCTCTTTCTTGAGATTTCTCTGGCCTTAGGTGCCATTGATGGTTATGAAAAAACAAAAAGCAATGCTTTTACCACACCAAACTTAAAAGGTTTGCTTGTCCTCGAGCAAAAAAAGAAAGAAAGTAGTAGAAGAAGAAGAAAATAGAGGAGATGGAGTGAGAGAGTGTATTCGGCCAAGGGGGAGAAGTAGTGTTTGTGATGTGTGAAAATAGAGTAGTGTTAAGGGGTTTATATAGGGGTAGGGGAAGGGTAGGTTTCGGCCATTAGGGTTGGGTTTGGGAGGGAAAAGAATTTGAATTTAGAGGTAGGTGGGGTTTTTGGGGAAGAGTGGATGGATGTGAAGAGGAGAGAAGAAGAGATGGGGTAGGTGGGGATCCTGTGGGGCCACAGATTCTGAGGGGTCAAGGACTTAGCATCCCTGCTCCATTTAGGCGTGCAAAACGCCCTTAGAATGCATGTCTGGCGTTAAATGCCAGCTTGCTGCTTGTTTCTGGCGTTTAACGCCAGCTTTTCTCCCATTATTGGCGTTAAACGCCAATTCCATGCTCTGTTCTGGCGTTAAACGCCAGTCTGGTGCTTGTTTCTGGCGTTTAACGCCAGCTTGATGCTTCTTTCTGGCGTTAAACTCCAGTTTGATGCTTCTTACTGGAGTTTAAATGCCAGTAAGCTATTCCTCCAGGGTGAGCTATTTTTAATGCTCTTTTTCATTCTGTTTTTGATTTTTTAGTTATTTTTGTGGCTTCACATGATCATCAACCTAAAGAAAACATAAAATTGCAATGGAAAATAAATAGATATAATTAAATAACATTGGGTTGCCTCCCAACAAGCGCTTCTTTAATGTCAATAGCTTGACAGTGAGCTCTCATAGAGCCTCACAAATAATCAGAGCAATGTTGGGGCCTCTCAACACCAAACTTAGAGTTTGGTTGTGGCCTCCCAACACCAAACTTAGAGTTTGAACGTGGGGGTTTTGTTTCACTCTGTTCTGAGAGAAGCTTCTCTGCTTCCTCTCCATGGTTACAGAAGGAGAACCTTGAGTCTTAAATACAAGGTTGTCCTCATTCAACTGAAGGACCAACTCTCCTCTGTCAACATCAATCACAGCCTTTGCTTTGGCTAGGATGGTTTTTCCAAGGATGATAGATTCATCCTCATCCTTTCTAGTGTCTAGGATTATGAAATCAGCAGGGATGTAAAGGCCTTTAACCTTTACTAACACGTCCTCTACATGTCCATAAGCCTTTTTCATGGATTTGTCTGCCATCTCTAATGTGATTCTTGCAGCTTGTACCTCAAAGAGTCCCAGTTTCTCCATTACAGAGAGTGGCATGAGGTTTATCCCTGACCCAAGGTCACACAGAGCCTTTTCAAAGGTCATGGTGCCTATGGTACAAGGTATGAAGAATTTTCCAGGATCCGGTTTCTTCTGAGGTAATGTCTGCCACATTAATGCATTCAGTTCATTGGTGAACAAGGGGGGTTCATCCTCCCAAGTCTTAGTACCAAATAGCTTAGCATTCAACTTCATGATTGCTCCTAGATACTTAGCAACTTGCTCATCAGTGATGTCTTCATCCTCTTCAGAGGAAGAATATTCATTAGAGCTCATGAATGGTAGAAGGAAGTTCAAAGGAATCTCTATGGTCTCTGTATGAGCCTCAGATTCCTTTGGTTCCTCAAAGGAAAACTCCTTTCTGTCCAGAGGACGTCCCAAGAGGTCGTCCTCACTGGGATTCACGTCCTCCTCCTCCTCTGGGCATTCGGCCACACCAAGTAAGGTTATGGCCTTGCACTCTCTCTTGGGATTTTCTTCTGTATTGCTTGGGAGAGTACTGGGAGGAGTTTCAGTAATCTTCTTACTCAGCTGACCCACATGTGCCTACAAATTTCTAATGGAAGATCTTGTTTCATTCATGAAACTTAGTGTGGCTTTGGATAGATCAGAGACTGTGGCTGCCAGGCTAGAATGGCTCTGTTCAGAGTTCTCTGTCTGTTGCTGAGAAGATGATGGAAAAGGCTTGCTATTACTAAACTTATTTCTTCCACCATTATTGTTATTAAAGACTTGTTGAGGCTTCTGTTGATCCTTCCATGAGAAATTTGGATGATTTTTCCATGAAGGGTTATAGGTGTTTCCATAGGGTTCTCCTATGTAATTCACCTCTGCTATTGCAGGGTTCTCAGGATCATAAGCTTCTTCTTCAGAAGATGCTTCTTTAGTACTATTGGATTCAGCTTGCAATCCATTCAGACTCTGAGAAATCATATTGACTTGCTGAGTCAATATTTAGTTCTGAGCCAATATGGCATTCAGAGTATCAATTTCAAGAACTCCCTTCTTCTGAGGCGTCCCATTGTTCATATGATTCCTCTCAGAGGTGTACATGAACTGGTTATTTGCAACTATTTCAATGAGTTCCTGAGCTTCTGCAGGGGTTTTCACGTGAAGAGATCCTCCTGCAGAATGGTCCAATGACATTTTTGGCAACTCAGACAGACCATCATAGAATATACATATGATGCTCCATTCTGGAAGCATGTCAGTAGGACGTCTTTTGATCAGTTGCTTATATCTTTCCCAAGCTTCATAGAGGGATTCGTCTTCCTTCTGTTTGAAGGTTTGGACTTCCACTCAAAGCTTACTCAATTTTTGAGGTGGAAAGAACTTTGCCAAGAAGGCATTGATCAGCTTTTCCCAAGAGTTCAGGCTTTCCTTAGGTTGTGAATCCAACCATGTTCTAGCTCTGTCTCTTACAGCAAAAGGGAAAAGCATAAGCCTGTAGACCTCAGGATCAACTCCATTGGTCTTGACAGTGTCACCGATTTGCAAGAATTCAGCTAAGAACTGATGGGGATCTTCCAATGGAAGTCCATAAAACTTGCAATTCTGTTGCATTAGAGAAACTAATTGAGGTTTAAGCTCAAAGTTGTTTGCTCTAATGGCAGGAATTGAGATGCTTCTTCCATAGAAGTTAGAAGAGGGTGCAATAAAGTCACCAAGCATCTTCCTTGCATCTCCACCATTGTTATTGGGTTCGGCCATGTCTCCTTCTTTTTCGAAAATTTCTGTCAGGTCCTCTCCAGAGGGTTGTGCTTTAGCTTCTCTTAGTTTCCTCTTAAGAGTCCTTTCAGGTTCAGGATCACCTTCAATAAGAATGTCTTTATCCCTGTTCTTGCTCATATGAAAAAGAAGAGAACAGAAAAGAAGAGGAATCCTCTATGTCACAGTATAGAGATTCCTTTATGTGAGTAGAAGAAGAGAAGAATAGAAGAAGGAGAAGAGAAAAATTTGAAATTTAAAATTAAAATAAAAGGAAAATATTTTTATTTTTATTTTAATTATTGGTTAGTATTTAAAAATTAAAAAGAGAAATAAAATTGAATTAAGATTTAAAACAATTAGTTAATTAAAACGAATTTTGAAAAAGTGAGGAGGAGTTTTTGAAAATTAGAGATAGAAAAGTAGTTAGATAGTTTTGAAAAAGATAAGAATTTTTAAAAAATCAAACAAAAAGTTAAGTAGTTAATTGTAAAAGATTTGAAAATCAATTTTGAAAAGATAAGAAGTTAGAAAAGATTTTGAAATTAATTTTTTGAAAAAGATATGATTGAAATAGAAAAAGATATGACTGAAAATCATTTTGAAAAAGATTTGAATTGGAAATTAAAAAGATTTGATTTTGAAAATTAAAGTTGATTACTTGACTAACAAGAAACTAAAAGATATGATTTTAGAATTTTAAAGATTTAGCCTTTCTTAATAGGCAAGTAACAAATTGAAAAATTTTTTTGAATTAAAACATTAAATGTTAGTGAGATTTTCGAAAATATGAAGTAGGAATAAGAAAAAGATTTTGAAAATCAATAAAAAAATTTGAAAATATGTTAAAACAAATGAAAAAGATTTTATTTTTGAAAAAGATTTGAAAAGATAGAATCTTGAAATTGAAAATTTGACTTGATTCATAAGAAACAATTAAATTTTAAAACTTTATAACTAAATCAATTCAAGTTTTCAAAATTTATGAGAGGAATAAAGGAAAGATATTTTTTTTATTTTTAAATTTTTAATAAGGAGAGAGAAAAACATCAAAATGACTCAAAACATGAAAATTCAAGATCAAAACACATCATGCATGCAAGAATGCTTTGAATGTCAAGATGAACACCAAGAACACTTTGTCAAGATGAACACCAAGGACTTATTTTTGAAAATTTTTTTAGAAAAGAAAAACATGCAAGACACCAAACTTAGAAATTTTCAAACTTTAGACACTAACAAATTGAAAATGCACATGAAAAACAAGAAAAGACACAAAACATGAAAATGCAAAGATCAAACAAAGAAGATCATAAAGAACAACTTGAAGATCATGAAGAACATCATGCATGGGTTTTTGAAAATTCAAAGAAAAAGTTACAAAGATGCAATTGACACCAAACTTAAAAATTGACACTAGACTCAAACAAGGAATATTAAATTTTTGGTTTTTATGCTTTTATTAAATTTTTTTGTATTTTTTGAAAATTAATTGGAAAAAGAAAAATAAGGATTTCAAAATTTTCAATAAGAATTCCAGGAAACATGCAATGTTAGTCTAAAGCTCCAGTCCAGGAATTAGACATGGCTTACTAGCCAGCCAAGCTTTCAGTGAAAGCTCTGGTCCAAAACACTAGACATGGCCAATGGCCAGCCAAGCTTTAGCAGATCATTACATACAACAGCTAATTTGCTAAGAAAGACAAAGAAGCTCTTCTAAGGATAGTTGAAACCTCGGTCCAAAAGATTAGACATGGCTTAACAGCCAGCCAGGATTTAACATATCTCATGAAACTCTAGGATTCATTCTTAAAAATTCTGAAGAACATAGAATAATAAAATTTTTTTTTGAAAAATTTTTCGAAAATAAAAAGTAAAAAGCTTAAATATAAAAATAAAATTATGTAATCTGAGCAACAAGATGAATCGTCAGTTGTCCAAACTCGAACAATCCCCAGCAACGTGATGAGTATTTTTGGTGGAAAAATTAATTTCTCCCAAAACACACAAATCTAACCGGCAAGTGTACCGGGTCGCATCAAGTAATAAAACTCACGGGAGTGAGGTCGATCCCACAGGGATTGAAGGATTGAGCAATTTTAGCTTAGTGGTTAATTTAGTCAAGCGAATCAAGATTTGGTTGAGTGATTTGTGATTTGCAGAAATTAAATTGCATGGAAAATAAAGGGAATGGGTAAATTGCATGAAGTTAAAGAGAGCAAGAAATTAAAGTGCTGAATCTTAAAGAACAAGAAATTAAATGGCAGAAACTTAGAATGCAAGAAATGTAAATTGCGGAATCTTAAAGTGCAAGAAATGTAAACGGCTGGAATTGTAAAGGTAATTGGGGATTGGATTTGCAGAATTTAAACAAGGAAAAGTAAATTGCATCAAACAGAAGAGTAAAAGAGTGTTTGGGTTGAATCCGATCTGAAGCAAAACAAGTAAATGAACATGAAAAGCAAAAACAGAATGTAAATTGGAATTTCAGATCTCAGGGGTCCAGAGACTAGAAAACCAGTTCTAGATCTCACTACCTTCCTTGATCCAACAAGAACAATTGCAAGGGAAAAGTGAATTGCAAAGAAAGTAGATGAAGAGCAATTAACCGAAACTGAAATTCAATTAAGCAGTAAATAAATAGAGAGATCCAAGGATGAGATTGAAATAGAATACCTTCAATTCTCCAACCCAAGATCCAAGACAATTGCAATTGAAATTGAAAGCAATAAAATGAAGAGGAAGAGAGTGGAATTCTCCTTCCCCCAAACTAAGAAATTAAAGATCACTCAATATCCAAAGCTCTTCGAAAACTATTATGAAAATTCCAAAAGAAAGCTCTCGGAAGAACTTGAATTCTATCCTATTTATACACTTTCTTCAAATGATCTTCAAGCCTTGAGTTGGGCCTTTGCTCTTGGTGGAATTGGGTTGAAAGAGGCCTTGGTTGATTGCTCTTGAAGTTTGGAGAAGAACCAAAGTGAACCAATTGAACCGGGTTGGAGTTTTGCAAAAGTTGGACCAAAAGTTGGAGCAAAAGTTAGGGTCTAACTTTTGGTCCAACTTTTCATATCAGCTAACACAACTTTGCTGATACTCACGTTGGTGCCAAAGTTAGGGGTCTAACTTTGGCCCCAACGTTGGCTTTACCTTGTGCACTTGTGGCGCCAACGTTAGCCACCAAGTTAGGGGCTAACGTTGGCGCAAACTTTTGCCCCTCCCCTTGTGATTTTCATGTGCCAACGTTAGCCTCCAAGTTAGGGGCTAACGTTGGCGCAAACTTTTGGTGCCCAGGGAGGTTTTCTTCATGCCAACGTTAGCCTCCAAGTTAGGGGCTAACGTTGGCGCAAACTTTTGGTGCCCAGGGGTGATATTCATGTGCCAACGTTAGCCTCCAAGTTAGGGGATAACGTTGGGGCTAACTTTTCACCCAAAAGTTTGTGCAAAAGTTTGAGGCTAACTTTAGGTCCAACTTTTTGCTTCCTGGTTCAATTTCACTTATTCCATTATCTTCTCTTTACTCCTAGCTATTCCTTCTTGCTTCAACCTTTCTCCAAGCTTTCTTCACCTATCATTAATCAACCAAACACATCAAAGCTATGCTTAAAATCATGAGATATTCATTCTTTCATAATATGTGACAATTATAGTATAAAACCTCATGAAATAGCATGAATTCATACATGGTTGATTAAATCAAAGGAAACATGAAAATCTACCCAATTAGCTTGCTTGTGGTTCAAGAAAGTGCATAATTCTAATGAAAACAAAAGAAAAAGACTAGTTAAAATAGGCTAAGATGACTTGTCATCACAACACCAAACTTAAAGCTTGCTTGTCCCCAAGCAAGAAAAGAATTATGCTCAATGGTTCTTTCATTTAAGATGGATTGAAGAACAACTTGTCAGGTCCTATGAGTGAAGTGATCAAGTGTCAGTGGGGTGAACTCTAAATCATATGCTCATGCAAGGGTTTCAGTGCTCACTAGTCCTCACATATTGGGAGTCTTAGGTCTTAGGATTTTCATCCAAATGGTATCATGGAGATCTCTTTATATGTAGTCACCTTGAAGCAGCTTATAGTTTCTGTGCTTTGGCCTCGACTCTAAGTGTCATGTCTCAAAGCGGCTCTTTAGATAAGCTTTCAATCAATACTCCTAAACCAGTTGGTTTTAAGGTATTAGGTGTTGAAGCACCCCTAAGGATTTACTTGCTCAAGCCTCTTTCCTTGACACAGCTCAACCACAAGCATTCACTAGGCTAACAACTCTTTGAGTTTTGTTTCTTCTTTCTTTTTCTGCCTAGTAATTGATGCTCAGAGCCTTGGGCCATATTCTTTTTGCTTTTGTATTTTCTTTTCTTTCTTTTGTTTTGTTTGCTGCTTCTCGGATCAATAAGTTTTTGAGAATCTCCACAATACTTCTTTGAACTTCATGTCCCGCCTATGAGCTCCCATGCAAGTTTTCACAAGCATGCAACCTCAATACATTATCATACAACTAGAACCACCACTTCTCCTAATCTTTTGCTTGCCTCAAAATTGTTTAATTCCTCAATCCTTCTTTTCAAAGAACTTTCATGTGATGCATTTTTGAACATTGAGTGCAAACAAGTTTTAAAGAAAAAAATGTTGTGAATGATCAAGCATCTTGCTTATTGAATTACAGAAAAACTATGCTATGCAGATAGATAATCAGGGAAACTAAACCACTCTCAATCATAGCAGTGTTTGATGTAAGATAATCACTTAACGATACAACCTTTTGGAGTTCGCTTGCTTTACTCCTCATCATCATCATCACTGATCCACACATTCCTCTTTCATTTCTTTGGTTGATGATGCTTAATCCTTCCAAAAGCTTGTATGGACCTCTGCAATGATATTGAAAGTTGCTTGTTCCCCAAGCACTTGAAAAATGGTTAGCTTGCATGATTTATTTGTGGGCCTTTGTACTTACTTTGGTGTGGGAACACCAAACTTAGTACCTTGCCAATGCATCAGATTAACCATGTGTGAAACTCTTTTTCTTCTTTTTCAAAAGCAATAAAACTGAAAACTAGGAAACAGCAGAATAGTTAACTAGTTCATCCAACATGCTTGAAGCCAGCATTATGCAGAGAGTGAGAATGTGTTTTATAATGGGATTTTGGTGAAACACCAAACTTAGAATCCTGCATTCTCCTTTAGATTGTTTTGGTGTGCAACACCAAACTTAGCTTCTTGCATTATAGATAAAACTACTTAACCTTTTTATTGAAATAGATATGAAAAGATAGTTACCTCCGGTTGGGTTGCCTCCCAACAAGCGCTCTTTTATTGTCACTAGCTTGACATCCTTCACTCTGTGCTCATGGAAGTTGAGGCTTCTGTTGCCTTAGATTTCCTCCTCTTGCTATGGGCTTCCTTCCCTCTGTTTCTCTTTCCATAGCCCTCTTACTTTCCTCCATGACTCCCTTCTCTTTCAACACAGCATCCTTTTCATGGCTCTTTGGGTTTAGAGTCCCCTCCTTCTCACCCAATTCAGCAAGGTTTTGAACCAGTTGTTCCATCTGCCTTTCAAGTCTTCTGAGTGAAGCCTCCTGGTTCTTGCTTATCATCTCTTGATGTTTCTTCATTTCTTCCCGCTCTATTACCATCATTTCTTGAATTTTTATGGACCTCTCCATCAGCATTTCTAGAATATAGATTCTTTGAAAGGTTGGAAGTGGTTGTGGCTGTGTCAATTGTGGTGGTTGATGAAGGTCATTTTGAGCGAATGGTGAGGTAGGACGGGGTTGGAAGTGTGTGTGATTGTTGTTGTGGGGGTGTGTTCTAAGTTGGTTTTTGAAGCTGGGATTGTTGCAGTTGAAGTCCCTTGGTCTTTGGGTTTGGTTCTCAACCCCCTCCCATTAGAATGAGTTCTCCAAGGTGGATTGTACACATTATTCTGAGGCCTGTGTTGGAGCATGCTAGAGTAATTGCTTGGAGATTGTAGTTGCTCATAACTCTGTTGCTCATGGTTAATGACCCCAAAACTGTGTTCAGCCTTATTACACCCATATGAGCTTTGAGTCAGGTTGTATGTATGTACTACAGCATGTCTCAACTCAGTGATTTTTCTAGCCATCATGTCCAGTTATTGTAGAGTCTGCTGATGTATCTGCTTGTTTTGGCTTATTACTGCACGAGCACCTTCAATTTCTTTCTCTTGTGTGAATGGATGCACTTCTGCCTCTGGCTTAACAATTCTCTGTGATGGGTTCAATTTGACTAGGAGTCCATTCATCAGTTCTTCCCATCCGATAATGCTTCCTTGTGGAAAAGCTTCAAACCATTGGGCAACATCATTCATGGCTATGGATAGTTACTTCGAACTATGGGTTACATTATCATCCAAGGTGGGGATATTACTCTCATGATTGCTAGAATTTGTTGAGTTCCCCTCCATGATCTGCACAGTCACAAAAATTCAAGTGATGATTGAATATTTTCAAGCTCAGAATGTGATTCAGAAGGTTAGCTGGCACAAAGTATCAAACAGTTGATGGACTTGGGAGATTAGTGGCAGAAATTGCTTCTCTTGTGTGAGCAAGAGCATTGCATAGAGCCAGAAATTTCCCGGAAAACTTCACTTTGTTGCTAAATCGAAGTTTCAGTCATCTCAGGCAAAAATTCAAACAGTTAGTGGGTTAGTCAAAATTAGAGAAAAATAAAGAAAAAGTGCTTGATCTAGATCACCACCTCACTTAATCATTCTCAATCTAATCAATCCCCGGCAACGGCGCCAAAAACTTGATGAGTATTTTTGGTGGAAAAATTAATTTCTCCCAAAACACACAAATCTAACCGGCAAGTGTACCAGGTCGCATCAAGTAATAAAACTCACGGGAGTGAGGTCGATCCCACAGGGATTGAAGGATTGAGCAATTTTAGCTTAGTGGTTAATTTAGTCAAGCGAATCAAGATTTGGTTGAGTGATTTGTGATTTGCAGAAATTAAATTGCATGGAAAATAAAGGGAATGGGTAAATTGCATGAAGTTAAAGAGAGCAAGAAATTAAAGTGCTGAATCTTAAAGAACAAGAAATTAAATGGCAGAAACTTAGAATGCAAGAAATGTAAATTGCAGAATCTTAAAGTGCAAGAAATGTAAACGGCTGGAATTGTAAAGGGAATTGGGGATTGGATTTGCAGAATTTAAACAAGGAAAAGTAAATTGCATCAAACAGAAGAGTAAAAGAGTGTTTGGGTTGAATCGGATCTGAAGCAAAACAAGTAAATGAACATGAAAAGCAAAAACAGAATGTAAATTGGAATTTCAGATCTCAGGGGTCCAGAGACTAGAAAACCAGTTCTAGATCTCACTACCTTCCTTGATCCAACAAGAACAATTGCAAGGGAAAAGTGAATTGCAAAGAAAGTAGATGAAGAGCAATTAACCGAAACTGAAATTCAATTAAGCAGTAAATAAACAGAGAGATCCAAGGATGAGATTGAAACAGAATTCCTTCAATTCTCCAACCCAAGATCCAAGACAATTGCAATTGAAATTGAAAGCAATAAAATGAAGAGGAAGAGAGTGGAATTCTCCTTCCCCCAAACTAAGAAATTAAAGATCACTCAATATCCAAAGCTCTCCGAAAACTATTATGAAAATTCCAAAAGAAAGCTCTCGGAAGAACTTGAATTCTATCCTATTTATACACTTTCTTCAAATGATCTTCAAGCCTTGAGTTGGGCCTTTGCTCTTGGTGGAATTGGGTTGAAAGAGGCCTTGGTTGATTGCTCTTGAAGTTTGGAGAAGAACCAAAGTGAACCAATTGAACCGGGTTGGAGTTTTGCAAAAGTTGGACCAAAAGTTGGAGCAAAAGTTAGGGTCTAACTTCTGGTCCAACTTTTCATATCAGCTAACACAACTTTGCTGATACTCACGTTGGTGCCAAAGTTAGGGGTCTAACTTTGTCCCCAACGTTGGCTTTACCTTGTGCACTTGTGGCGCCAACGTTAGCCACCAAGTTAGGGGCTAACGTTGGCGCAAACTTTTGCCCCTCCCCTTGTGATTTTCATGTGCCAACGTTAGCCTCCAAGTTAGGGGCTAACGTTGGCGCAAACTTTTGGTGCCCAGGGAGGTTTTCTTCATGCCAACGTTAGCCTCCAAGTTAGGGGCTAACGTTGGCGCAAACTTTTGGTGCCCAGGGGTGATATTCATGTGCCAACGTTAGCCTCCAAGTTAGGGGCTAACGTTGGGGCTAACTTTTCACCCAAAAGTTTGTGCAAAAGTTTGAGGCTAACTTTAGGTCCAACTTTTTGCTTCCTGGTTCAATTTCACTTATTCCATTGTCTTCTCTTTACTCCTAGCTATTCCTTCTTGCTTCAACCTTTCTCCAAGCTTTCTTCACCTATCATTAATCAACCAAACACATCAAAGATATGCTTAAAATCATGAGATATTCATTCTTTCATAATATGTGACAATTATAGTATAAAACCTCATGAAATAGCATGAGTTCATACATGGTTGATTAAATCAAAGGAAACATGAAAATCTACCCAATTAGCTTGCTTGTGGTTCAAGAAAGTGCATAATTCTAATGAAAACAAAAGAAAAAGACTAGTTAAAATAGGCTAAGATGACTTGTCATCACAACGGCGCCAAAAACTTGGTGCAAGAAATTGTGATCCTTAACAACGGCACCAAAAACTTGGTGCTCGGAACATAATTCACACACTTTGTCACAACTCCGCATAACTAACTAGCAAGTGCACTGGGTCGTCCAAGTAATAAACCTTACGTGAGTAACGGTCGATCCCACGGAGATTGTTGGTATGAAGCAGGCTATGGTCATCTTGTAAATCTCAGTCAGGCTGATTCAAATGGTTATGGATATTTGATAATTAAAATATAATTAAAATATAGAATAAGATAGAGATACTTATGCAATTCATTGGTGAGAATTTCAGATAAGCGTATGGAGATGCTTTGTTCCTTCTGAACCTCTGCTTTCCTACTGCCTTCATTCAATCCTTCATACTCCTTTTCATGGCAAGCTGTATGCTGGGCATCACCGTTGTCAATGGCTACTTCCCGTCCTCTCAGTGAAAATGGTCCAAATGCACTGTCACTGCACGGCTAATCATCTGTCGGTTCTCGATCATGTTGGAATAGGATCCAGTAATCCTTTTGCGTCTGTCACATGCCGAACACTCGCGAGTTTGAAGCTCGTCACAGTCATCCCATCCCAGATCCTACTCGGAATACCACAGACAAGGTTTAGACTTTCCAGATCTCAAGAATGCTACCAATAATTCTAGCTTATAGCACGAAGACTCCGATCTTTTAGAATGGAGGCTAAGAGATAAACGCTCAATCCAAGGTAGAACGGAAATGGTTGTCAGGCACGCGTTCATAGGTCAAGAATAGTGATGAGTGTCACGGATCATCATATTCATCATGTTGAAGTGCAAGCAAATATCTTAGAATAGGAATAAGCTTGAATTGAATAAGAAAACAATAGTACTTTGCATTAATTCATGAGGAGCAGCAGAGCTCCAGACCTTAATCTCTGGGGTATAAAAACTCCACCGTTGAAAAATACATAAGTGATGAAGGTCCAGGCATGGCCGAATGGCCAGCCCCCTAAACGTGATCTCTGAACATCCAACTATGCAAAAGATGATCTGAAGATATAAATACAATAGTAAAAAGTCCTATTTATACTAAACTAGTTACTAGGGTTTACAGAGATAAGTAAATGATGCAGAAATCCACTTCCGGGCCCACTTGGTGTGTGCTTGGGCTAAGCAATGAGCTTTCATATGTAAAGACTCTTTTGGAGTTAAATGCCAGTTTGTAGCCTGTTTCTGGCGTTTAACTCTGGTCTGCAACCTGTTTCTGGCATTTAACTCCAGAATAGGGCAGGGAGTTGGCGTTTGAACGCTAGTTTGCGTCGTCAAAACTCGCGCAAAGTATGGACTATTATATATTGCTGGAAAGCCCTAGATGTCTACTTTCCAACGCGATTGAGAGCATGCCAATTGGGTTTCTGTAGATCCAGAAAATCCACTTCAAGTGCAGGGAGATCATAATCTAACAGCATCTGCAGTCCTTTTTCAGCCTCTGAATCAGATTTTTGCTCAAGTCCCTCAATTTCAGCCAGTACCTGAAATCACAGAAAAACACACAAACTCAAAGTAAAGTCCAGAAATGTGATTTTTATTTAAAAACTAATAAAAATATACTAAAAACTAACTAAATCATACTAAGAATATACTAAAAATAATATCAAAAAGCGTAAAAATTATCCGCTCATCAGAGTTCTTTTTCAGTAGTGGTATAGTTGGATTGTGCTGCATCCAGTGTTTTAGAAGAGTAAGCAATGACATAAGGGAGTTTACCATCGCGCTGTGCAAGCGTGGCCCCTACAGCATGGTTTGACGCATCGCACATTATCTCAAATGGCAACGTCTAGTTGGGGCCTCGCACAATCGGTGCCGTGGTAAGAACTCTCCTTAGCTCTTCAAAAGCTTTCACACATTCACTATTAAACTCAAAATCCACATCCTTTTGGAGTAGGCGTGACAATGGCAAAGCAATCTTGCTGAAATCTTTGATAAAGCGCCTATAGAATCCTACATGTCCCAAAAACGAGTGGACCTCCCTCACAGATGAGGGGTAAGGTAAAGTGGTGATAACATCGACCTTGGCCGGGTCTACAGAAATTCCCTCATGAGATACTACATGTCCTAACACTATACCTTGTCGTACCATGAAGTGACATTATTCAAAATTTAAGATAAGGTTAGTGTCAACACATCTAGCTAGGACCTTGGCCAAGTTCTCTAAGCAGCAGTCAAATGAAGTACAATGAACGCTGAAGTCATCCATAAAGACTTCCAGACAATTCTCCATTAGATCAGAGAAGACACCCGTCATGCACCGCTGAAAAGTAGCGGGTGCATTATGATGAGCGGATAATTTATACGCTTTTTGACATTGTTTTTAGTATGTTTTTAGTAGGATCTAGTTACTTTTAGGGATGTTTTCATTAGTTTTTATGTTAAATTCACATTTCTGGACTTTACTATGAGTTTGTGTGTTTTTCTGTAATTTCAGGTATTTTCTGGCTGAAATTGAGGGACTTGAGCAAAAATCAGATTCAGAGGTTGAAGAAGGACTGCTGATGCTGTTGGATTCTGACCTCCCTGCACTCAAAGTGGATTTTCTGGAGCTACAGAACTCGAAATGGCGCGCTTCCAATTGCGTTGGAAAGTAGACATCAAGGGCTTTCCAGAAATATATAATAGTCCATAATTTGGCCAAGAATTGACGACGTAAACTGGCGTTTAACGCCAGCCTTCTGCCCAAATCTGGCGTCCAGCGCCAGAAAAGGATCCAAAACCAGAGTTGAATGCCCAAACTGGCACAGAAACTGGCGTTCAACTCCACAAATGGCCTCTGCACGTGCAACACTCAGGCTCAGCCCAAGCACACACCAAGTGGGCCCCGGAAGTGGATTTATGCATCAATTACTTACTCATGTAAACCCTAGTAGCTAGTTTATTATCAATAGGACCTTTTACTATTGTATTAGGCGTCTTTTTGACCATCTTTGGATCCTGGATTGTATTTTGATCCTGTGATCACATTTAGGGGGCTGGCCATCTCGGCCATGCCTGGACCTTTCACTTATGTATTTTCAACGGTAGAGTTTCTACACTCCATAGATTAAGGTGTGGAGCTCTGCTGTTCCTCAAAGATTAATGCAAAGTACTACTGTTTTCTATTCAATTCTTCTTATTTCGCTTCTAAGATATCCATTCGCACCCAAGAACGTGATGAAGGTGATGATTATGTGTGACGCTCATCATCCTTCTCCCTTATGAACGCGTGCCTGACAAACACTTCTGTTCTCCATGAAATAAGCTAGAATGAGTATCTCTTAGATCTCCTAACCAGAATCTTCGTGGCGTAAGCTAGAATGATGGCGGCATTCAAGAGAATCCGGAAAGTCTAAACCTTGTCTGTGGTATTCCGAGTAGGATTCAATGATTGAATGACTGTGACGAGCTCCTAACTCGCGATTGCAGGGCGTTAGTGACAGACGCAAAAGGATAGTAAATCCTATTCCAGCATGATCGAGAACCAACAGATGAATAGCCGTGCCGTGACAGGGTGCGTGAGCATATTATTCACTGAGAGGATAAGATGAAGCCATTGGCAAGGGTGATGCCTCCAGACGATTAGCCGTGCCGTGACAGGGCATTGGATCATTTTCCCGAGAGATGACCGAAAGTAGCCATTGACAGTGGTGATGTATCACATAAAGCCAGCCATGGAAAGGAGTAAGACTGATTGGATGAAGACAGCAAGAAAGCAGAGGTTCAGAGGAACGAAAAGCATCTCCATTCGCTTATCTGAAATTCCTACCAATGATTTACATAAGTACCTCTATCCCTATTTTATTATATAATATTCGAAAAAACCATTATCAATTTATATCTGCCTGACTGAGATTTACAAGGTGACTATAGCTTGCTTCATACCAACAATCTCCGTGGGATTCGACCCTTACTCACGTAAGGTATTACTTGGACGACCCAGTGCACTTGCTGGTTAGTTGTATTGAAGTTGTGACAATTATGAATTAAGATCAAAGCACCAAGCTTTGGAGCCATTACCAGGGATTGTTCGAGCCTGGACATCATAATTTCGTGCACCAAGTTTTTGGCGCCGTTGCCGGGGATTGTTTGAGTTTGGACAACTGACGGTTCATCCTGTTGCTCAGATTAGGTAATTTTCTTTTTGTTTTCTTTTCAAAAATTTTTCAAAAATATTTCAAAAATTCTCTCATTTGTTTTCGAAAAAAAATAAAAATGTTTTCAAAAAAAAAATTTTATTCACGATTTTTAAGAATGAATTCTAGTGTTTCATGAAGCATGTGAAGCCTGGCTGGCTGTAAAGCCATGTCTAAATTCTTTTGGACTGAGGCTTCCAAACCATCAGAGGTAAGTTACATACTTGATAAATGATGAGCAGCAATTTGTTATCAAGAGCAATATACTCTGGTGTTACATGCTAAAGCTTGGCTGGCCATTGGCCATGTCTAGTGTTTTGGACTGGAGCTTTCATTGAAAGCTTGGCTGGCTAGTGAGCCAGGTCTAATTCCTGGACTGAAGCTTTAGACTAAGAATGCAAGATTCCTGGAATTCATATTAAAAATTTTGGAATCCTTATTTTCCTTTTTCATATAATTTTCAAAAAAAATCCAAAAAAAAAAAAATTAGAAAATCATAAAAAATCAAAAATAATTTTCTGTTTATTGTTTGAGTCTTGAGTCATATCATAAGTTTGGTGTCATTTGCATATGCATCTTGCATTTTTCGAAAATTTCATGCATTCATAGTGTTCTTCATGATCTTCAAGTTGTTCTTGGTAAGTCTTCTTGTTTGATCTTGATGATTTTTTGTTTTGTGTCTTTTCATGTTTATCATATGCATTCTTGAATTCTTAGTGTCTAAGCATTAAAGAATTCTAAGTTTGGTGTCTTGCATGTTTTCTTTGCGTTAAAAATTTTTCAAAATTATGTCTATGATGTTCATCTTGACATTCAAAGTGTTCTTGGTGTTCATCTTGACATTCATAGCATTCTTGCATGCATCACATGTTTTGATCTAAAAATTTCATGCATTGCATATTTTTCATGTTTTTCATAAAAAATTTCAAAAATCAAAAAAATATCTTTCCCTTTTTCTCTCATCAAATTTGAAAATTTGGATTGACTTTTTCAAAAATTTTTAAAATCAAATTGTTTCTCATGAGTCAAATCAAATTTTCAATTTGAAAATCTTATCTTTTTCAAAATCTTTTTCAAAATTCTTAGTTATTTTCGAAAATTCTAAAAATATTTTTCAAAAATCTTTTTCTTATTTTTTTACATCAAATTTTCGAAAATAACATCACCAATTAATGTTTTGATTCAAAAATTTCAAGTTTGTTACTTACTTGTTAAGAAAGATTCAAACTTTAAGTTCTAGAATCATATCTTGTGATTTCTTGTGAATCAAGTCATTAATTGTGATTTTAAAAATCAAATCTTTTTCAAAAACTAATTTCAATCATATCTTTTCAAAAATATCTTCTTATCTTATCTTTTTCAAAAATATGATTTCAAAATATCTTTTCTAACTTCCTAACTTCTTATCTTTTCAAAATTTGTTTCAACTAACTAACTAACTTTTTGTTTGTTTCTATCTTTTTTTCAAAACTACCTAACTAACTCTCTCTCTCTAATTTTCGAAAATATCTTCCCTCTTTTTCAAAAATTTCTTTTTAATTAACTAATTATTTTTATTTTTTATTTCAAAATTTTTCGAAAAAAAAAATACTAACATTTTTCAAAAACAATTTTCAAAAATCACTAACTCCTTTTCAAAAATAATTTTCGAAAATTCCCTCTCTCTCTCTCATCCTATTCTATTTATTCATTCATTAACTAACATCTCTTCCTCACATCATCACCAAATTCGAACCCCCCCTCTTCTATCTGTGTTCGAATTTCTTCCTCTTTTCTTCTACTAACAATAAGGATCCTCTTTACTGTGACATAGAGGATTCCTCTTCTTTTCTTTTTCTCTCCTCTTTCTTATGAGCAGGGACAGAGAAAAAGGCATTCTTGTTGAAGCTGATCCAGAACCTGAAAGGACTCTGAAGAGAAAATTAAGAGAAGCTAAAATACAACAATCCAGAGACAACTTAATTGAAAATTTCGAACAAGTAAAGGAGATGGCAGCCGAACCCAACAACAATGCAAGGAGAATGCTTGGTGACTTTACTGCACCTAATTCCAATTTACATGGAAGAAGCATCTCCATTCCTGTCATTGGAGCAAACAACTTTGAGCTGAAACCTCAGTTAGTTTCTCTGATGCAGCAGAACTGCAAGTTTCATGGACTTCCATCTGAAGATCCTTTTCAGTTCTTAACTGAATTCTTGCAGATATGTGATACTGTTAAGACTAATGGAGTAGATCCTGAAGTCTACAGGCTCATGCTTTTCCCTTTTGCTGTAAGAGACAGAGCTAGATTATGGTTGGATTCTCAACCCAAAGACAGCCTGAACTCTTGGGATAAGCTAGTCACGGCTTTCTTAGCCAAGTACTTTCCTCCTCAAAAGTTGAGCAAGCTTAGAGCTGATGTTCAAACCTTCAGACAAAAAGAAGGTGAATCCCTCTATGAAGCTTGGGAAAGATACAAACAGTTGACTAAAAAGTGTCCTTCTGACATGCTTTCAGAATGGACCATCCTGGATATATTCTATGATGGTTTATCTGAGCTATCAAAGATGTCACTGGACACTTCTGCAGGTGGATCCATTCACCTAAAGAAAACGCCTGCAGAAGCTCAAGAACTCATTGACATGGTTGCTAATAACCAGTTCATGTACACTTCTGAAAGGAATCCTGTGAATAATGGGACGCCTATGAAGAAGGGAGTTCTTGAAGTTGATACTCTGAATGCCATATTGGCTCAGAATAAAATATTGACTCAGCAAGTCAATATGATCTCTCAGAGTCTGCATGGAATGCAAGCTGCATCCAACAGTACTCAAGAGGCATCTTCTGAAGAAGAAGCCTATGATCCTGAGAACCCTGCAATAGCAGAGGTAAATTACTTAGGTGAACCTTATGGAAACACCTATAACTCAACATGGAGAAATCATCCAAATCTCTCATGGAATGATCAAAAGCCCCAACAAGGCTTTAATAATGGTGGAAGAAACAGGTTTAGCAATAGCAAGCCTTTTCCATCATCAACTCAGCAACAGACAGAGAACTCTGAACAAAATGCTTCTAATTTAGCAAATCTAGTCTCTGATCTATCTAAGGCCAGTGTAAGTTTCATGAATGAAACAAGGTCTTCCATTAGAAATCTGGAAGCACAAGTGGGCCAGCTGAGTAAAAGGATCACTGAAATCCCTCCTAGTACTCTCCCAAGCAATACAGAAGAGAACCCAAAAGGAGAGTGCAAGGCCATTGACATAAGCGCCATGGCCGAACCTGTGAGGAGAGGAGAGGACGTGAATCCCAAGGAGGAAGACCTCCTGGGACGTCCAGTGATCAATAAGGAGCTTCCCTTTGAGGAATCAAAGGACTCTGAGACTCATCTAGAGACCATAGAGATCCCATTGAACCTCCTTATGCCCTTCATGAGCTCTAATGAGTATTCCTCTTCTGAAGAGAATGAGGATGTTACTGAAGAGCAAACTACCAAGTTTCTTGGTGCAATCATGAAGCTAAATGCCAAATTATTTGGCATTGATACTTGGGAAGTTGAACCTCCCTTGTTCATCAATGAACTAAGTGATCTGGATCAACTGACATTGCCTCAGAAGAGACAGGATCCTGGAAAGTTCATAATACCCTGCACCATAGGCACCATGGTCTTTAAGGCTCTATGTGACCTTGGTTCAGGAATAAACCTCATGCCCCTCTCTGTAATAGAGAAACTGGGAATCTATGGGGTGCAAGCTGCTAAAATCTCATTAGAGATGGTAGACAGCTCTAGAAAACAGGCTTATGGACAAGTAGAGGACGTGTTGGTAAGGGTTGAAGGCCTTTACATCCCTGCTGATTTCATAGTCCTGGATACCGGAAAGGAAGAGGATGAATCCATCATCCTAGGAAGACCTTTCCTGGCCACAGCAAGAGCTGTGATTGATGTTGACAGAGGTGAAATATTCCTTCAATGGAATGAGAACTCCCTTGTGTTTAAAACTCAAGGATCCCCCTCTGCAACCATGGAGAGGAAGCAGAAGAAGCTTCTCTCCAAGCAGAGTCAACCAGAGCCCCCACATTCAAACTCTAAGTTTGGTGTTGGGAGGCCACAACCAAACTCTATGTTTGGTGTTGAACTCCCATATCCAAACTCTAAGTTTGGTGTTGGAGAGTCTCAACAAAGCTCTGCACATTTGTGAGGCTCCATGAGAGCCCACTGTCAAGCTATTGACATTAAAGAAGCGCTTGTTGGGAGGCAACCCAATTTTTATCTAATTCTTATTTTTATTGTTTTCTTAGGTTCATGATCATGTGGAGTCACAAAATAAATATAAAAATTGAAAACGGAATCAAAAATAGCAGAAGAAAAATTACACCCTGGAGGAGCATCTGTCTGGCGTTCAGCGCCAGAACAGAGCATGGTTCTGGCGCTGAACGCCCAAAATGGGCAGCTTCTGGGCGCTGAACGCCAGAACAGGCATGGTTCTGGCGTTCAACGCCAGAAATGGCACACAAATGGGCGTTGAACGCCCAAAATGGCCACCAACCTGGCACTGAACGCCCAGAGTTGGGTATAAAGGCATTTTTACATGCCTAACGGGTGCAGGGATGTAAATCCTTGAACACCTCAGGATCTGTGGACCCCACAGGATCCACTCAGGATCTGTGGACCCCACAGGATCCACTCAGGATCTGTGGACCCCACAGGATCCCCACCTACCTCCACTCACTCCTTCTCACCACTCTCTTTCACACAACCCCACAAACACTCTTCCCTAAAAACCCCTCACCAATCACCTCAATCTCTCTTCCCCACTAAACCTTCACCACTCACATCCATCTCCTCTTTCCCATAAACCTACCTCATAAACTCCACCTACCTTCAAAATTCAAAACCAATTTCCCACCCAAACCCACCCATATAGCCGAACCTTAACCCCCCTTCCCTTCCCTATGTAAAGACCTCCATTCTTCATCAAATACACACAACACACCCCTCTACACTCCTCTTGGCCGAACCACATCACCCTCTCCCTCTCCTCCATTTCTTCTTCTTCTTCATCTATTCTTTTGTTTATTGCTCGAGGGCGAGCAATATTCTAAGTATGGTGTGGTAAAAGCATAGCTTTTTTTGTTTTTCCATTACCATTGATGGCACCCAAGACCGGAGAATCCTCTAGAAGAGGGAAAGGGAAGACAAAAGCTTCCACATCCGAGTCATGGGAGATGGAAAGATTCATCTCCAAAGCCCATCAAAACCACTTCTATGATGTTGTGGCAAAAAAGAAGGTGATCCCTGAGGTCCCTTTTAAACTCAAAAGAATTGAATATCCGGAGATCCGACATGAAATTCAAAGAAGAGGTTGGGAAGTTCTAACAAATCCCATCCAACAAGTCGGCATCCTAATGGTTCAAGAGTTCTATGCCAATGCATGGATCACCAAGAACCATGATCAAAGTAAGAACCCGGATCCAAAGAACTATGTTACAATGGTTCGGGGGAAATACTTAGATTTTAGTCCGAAAAATGTGAGGTTGGCGTTCAACTTGCCATACATGGAAGAGAACGCACGCCCCTACACAAGGAGAGTCAACTTTGATCAAAGGTTGGACCAAGTCCTTATGGACATATGTGTAGAAGGAGCTCAATGGAAGATTGACTCCAAAGGCAAGCCGGTTCAACTAAGAAGATTGGACCTCAAGCCTATAGCTAGAGGATGGTTGGAGTTCATTCAATGCTCAATCATTCCCACTAGCCACCGGTCTGAAGTTACTATAGACCGGGCCATCATGATCCATAGCATCATGATTGGAGAAGAGGTGGAAGTTCATGAGATTATACCTCAAGAACTCTATAAGGTGGCTGACAAGTCCTCCACCATGGCAAGGTTAGCCTTTCCTCACCTCATCTGCCACCTATGCAATTCGGCTGGGATTGACATAGAGGGAGATATCCTCATCAAAGAGGACAAGCCCATCACTAAGAAAAAGATGGAGCAAGCAAGAGAGCCCAATCATGGAGCTCAAGAGGCGCAAGAAGCTCATTTCCATGAGATCCCGGAGATGCCTCAAATGCACTTTCCTCCACAAAATTATTGGGAGCAAATCAACACCTCCCTAGGAGAATTGAGTTCCAATATGGGACAACTAAGGGTGGAACATCAAGAACACTCCATCATGCTTCATGAAATAAGAGAAGATCAAAAAGCAATGAGGGAGGAGCAACAAAGACAAGGAAGAGACATAGAAGAGCTCAAGGACATCATTGGTTCCTCAAGAAGGAAACGCCACCATCACTAAGGTGGATTCATTCCTTGTTCTTCTTTCTTCTATTTTTCGTTTTCTATGTTATGTGCCTATCTATGTTTGTGTCTTCACTACATGATCATTAGTAGTTAGTAACTTTGTCTTAAAGATATGAATGTCCTATGAATCCATCACCTCTCTTAAATGAAAAATGTTTTAATTCAAAAGAACAAGAAGTACATGAGTTTCGAATTTATCCTTGAACTTAGCTTAATTATATTGATGTGGTGACAATGCTTCTTGTTTTCTGAATGTATGCTTGAACAGTGCATATGTCTTTTGAAGTTGTTGTTTAAGAATGTTAAATATGTTGGCTCTTGAAAGAATGATAACTAGGAGACATGTTATTTGATAATCTGAAAAATCATAAAAATGATTCTTGAAGCAAGAAAAAGCAGCAAAGAACAAAGCTTGCAGAAAAAAAAAAATAGGCGAAAAAAAAATAGAAAGAAAAGCAAGCAGAATAAGCCAATAACCCTTAAAACCAAAAGGCAAGGGCAAATAAAAAGGATCCCAAGGCTTTGAGCATCAGTGGATAGGAGGGCCTAAAAGAATAAAATCCTGGTCTAAGCGGCTAAACCAAGCTGTCCCTAACCATGTGCTTGTGGCGTGTAGGTGTCAAGTGAAAACTTGAGACTGAGCGGTTAAAGTCAAGGTCCAAAGCAAAAAAAAAAAAAAAAAAAGAGTGTGCTTAAGAACCCTGGACACCTCTAATTGGGGACTTTAGCAAAGCTGAGTCACAATCTGAAAAGGTTCACCCAATTATGTGTCTGTGGCATTTATGTATCCGGTGGTAATACTGGAAAACAAAGTGCTTAGGGCCACGGCCAAGACTCATAAAGAAGCTGTGTTCAAGAATCATCATACTAAACTAGGAGAGTCAATAACACTATTCGAAATCTGAAGTTCCTATAGATGCCAATCATTCTGATACTAAAAATAATATCAAAAAGCGTAAAAATTATCCGCTCATCAGAGTTCTTTTTCAGTAGTGGTATAGTTGGATTGTGCTGCATCCAGTGTTTTAGAAGAGTAAGCAATGACATAAGGGAGTTTACCATCGCGCTGTGCAAGCGTGGCCCCTACAGCATGGTTTGACGCATCGCACATTATCTCAAATGGCAACGTCCAGTTGGGGCCTTGCACAATCGGTGCCGTGGTAAGAACTCTCCTTAGCTCTTCAAAAGCTTTCACACATTCACTATTAAACTCAAAATCCACATCCTTTTGGAGTAGGCGTGACAATGGCAAAGCAATCTTGCTGAAATCTTTGATAAAGCGCCTATAGAATCCTACATGTCCCAAAAACGAGTGGACCTCCCTCACAGATGAGGGGTAAGGTAAAGTGGTGATAACATCGACCTTGGCCGGGTCTACAGAAATTCCCTCATGAGATACTACATGTCCTAACACTATACCTTGTCGTACCATGAAGTGACATTATTCAAAATTTAAGATAAGGTTAGTGTCAACACATCTAGCTAGGACCTTGGCCAAGTTCTCTAAGCAGCAGTCAAATGAAGTACAATAAACACTGAAGTCATCCATAAAGACTTCCAGACAATTCTCCATTAGATCGGAGAAGACACCCGTTATGCACCGCTGAAAAGTAGCGGGTGCATTATGATGAGCGGATAATTTATACGCTTTTTGACATTGTTTTTAGTATGTTTTTAGTAGGATCTAGTTACTTTTAGGGATGTTTTCATTAGTTTTTATGTTAAATTCACATTTCTGGACTTTACTATGAGTTTTTGTGTTTTTCTATAATTTCAGGTATTTTCTGGCTGAAATTGAGGGACTTGAGCAAAAATCAGATTCAGAGGTTGAAGAAGGACTGCTGATGCTGTTGGATTCTGACCTCCCTGCCCTCAAAGTGGATTTTCTGGAGCTACAGAACTCAAAATGGCGCGCTTCCAATTGCGTTGGAAAGTAGACATCCAGGGCTTTCCAGCAATATATAATAGTCCATACTTTGGCCAAGAATTGATGACGTAAACTGGCGTTCAACGCCAGCCTTCTGCCCAAATCTGGCGTCCAGCGCCAGAAAAGGATCCAAAACCAGAGTTGAACGCCCAAACTGGCACAGAAACTGGCGTTCAACTTCACAAATGGCCTCTGCACGTGAAACACTCAGGCTCAGCCCAAGCACACACCAAGTGGGCCCCGGAAGTGGATTTATGCATCAATTACTTACTCATGTAAACCCTAGTAGCTAGTTTATTATAAATAGGACCTTTTACTATTGTATTAGGCGTCTTTTTGACCATCTTTGGATCCTGGATTGTATTTTGATCCTGTGATCACGTTTAGGGGGCTGGCCATCTCGGCCATACCTGGACCTTTCACTTATGTATTTTCAACGGTAGAGTTTCTACACTCCATAGATTAAGGTGTGGAGCTCTGCTGTTCCTCAAAGATTAATGCAAAGTACTACTGTTTTCTATTCAATTCTTCTTATTTCGCTTCTAAGATATCCATTCGCACCCAAGAACGTGATGAAGGTGATGATTATGTGTGATGGTCATCATCCTTCTCCCTTATGAACGCGTGCCTGACAAACACTTCTGTTCTCCATGAAATAAGCTAGAATGAGTATCTCTTAGTTCTCCTAACCAGAATCTTCGTGGCGTAAGCTAGAATGATGGCGGCATTCAAGAGAATCCGGAAAGTCTAAACCTTGTCTGTGGTATTTCGAGTAGGATTCAATGATTGAATGACTGTGACGAGCTCCTAACTCGCGATTGCAGGGCGTTAGTGACAGACGCAAAAGGATAGTAAATCCTATTCCAGCATGATCGAGAACCGACAGATGAATAGCCGTGCCGTGACAGGGTGCGTGAGCATATTATTCATTGAGAGGATAAGATGAAGCCATTGGCAAGGGTGATGCCTCCAGACGATTAGCCGTGCCGTGACAGGGCATTGGATCATTTTCCCGAGAGATGACCGAAAGTAGCCATTGACAGTGGTGATGTATCACATAAAGCCAGCCATGGAAAGGAGTAAGACTGATTGGATGAAGACAGCAGGAAAGCAGAGGTTCAGAGGAACGAAAAGCATCTCCATTCGCTTATCTGAAATTCCTACCAATGATTTACATAAGTACCTCTATCCCTATTTTATTATATAATATTCGAAAACACCATTATCAATTTATATCTGCCTGACTAAGATTTACAAGGTGACTATAGCTTGCTTCATACCAACAATCTCCGTGGGATTCGACCCTTACTCACGTAAGGTATTACTTGGACGACCCAGTGCACTTGCTGGTTAGTTGTATCGAAGTTGTGACAATTATGATATAAGATCAAAGCACCAAGCTTTGGAGCCATTACCAGGGATTGTTCGAGCCTGGACATCACAATTTCGTGCACCACATTACATAGTCCAAATGGCATCCTTTTATAGGCAAAGGTGCCAAACGGACAAGTAAACGTGGTCTTCTCCTGATCTTCAAGAGCAATATGAATCTAGAAGTAGCCAGTAAATCCATCAAGAAAGCAGTAGTGAGATTTACCTGCCAAACGGTCTAACATCTGATCGATGAGGGGCAAGGGGTAATGGTCCTTCCATGTAGCGGCGTTCAATCTTCTGTAATCAATACACACTCGCCATGCATTTTGTACTCTTTTAGGGACCATTTCACCGTTGTCCTTCTTGACCGTTGTGATGCCCGACTTCTTGGGAACAACCTGGACCGGGCTCACCCACTCACTGTCGGAGATTGGGTATATGATGTCCGCATCCAGTAGTCTAGTGACCTCTTTCTTCACTACATCGAGGATGGTCGGGTTGAGCCTCCTTTGCGGTTGCCTAACCGGCCTAGCTCCATCTTGGAGAAATATCCTATGCATGCACTTGCGGGGGTCAATTCCCACAATATCCGCTAGGCTCCATCCTATTGCTTTCTTGTACTTTCTTAGAACATCTAGGAGCTTTTCTTCTTCTTCACTTGAAAGCTCACTAGCAATAATGACCGAAAACCTTTGATTGTCCTCTAAGAAAGCATACTTCAAATGAGATGGAAGGGGCTTCAGTTCACTTTTTACCTCAAGCTGAGGTTCCTTTTCATCAAGCTCACAGAGTTCATTCTTGACAACTTTTTCATGTTCATCCTCTTGGTTAGTCGCCTCTTCAACAATAGGGTAGCACAACTTGTTGTGGTCTTTTTGTTGCACTTCTGCTACCACTTCATCAATTACATCACATCGGAGCACAGAATGTTCTTCAGGAGGATGTTTTATGGCTTATTCTAAATTGAACTTGATAGTCTTGTCTCCAACCTCAAAGGAATATGTGCCGATGAAGGCATCTAACTTGAATTTAGAGGTCTTGAGGAAGGGTCTACCAAGTTGAATGAAAGAGGAGTTTCTATTTTCTGTTGGAGGCATTTCAAGGATGTAAAAGTCAACTGGAAAAACCAAATCCTTGATCGCCACAAGTACATCTTCCGCTATTCCCATCATCGTGATCACACTTTTATCGGCTAAGGTAAACCTCGCCACCAACTTCTTTAATGGAGCTAAATTCAACTGCACATAGATAGAAAGTGGCATGATGCTTACACAAGCTCCCAATTCACACATACAATCATGAAAAGTGCGTCCACCAATACAACAAGACACCAAACAAGGTCCAGGGTCACCACATTTTTTTGGAATAGGTTCCATCAAGGAAGAAATTGAACTACCCAAGGATAATGTCTCCAATTCTCCTATCCTATCTTTGTGTGTACACAAGTCTTTCAAAAAATTTGCATACTTTGGAATTTGTTGAATAGCATCAAGAAGGGGTATGGTTACCTCAACCTTCTTCAACACTTGAAGCATGTTCAAATCAAACTCTGGTGTTTTCTTTGCCTTCTTCACCATGGAAGGGAATGGAATAGGAATGGACTCATCCACTATAGCTTTCCTCTTGGGTTCCTTGAGATTTACTCCTTCTTCCTCATCCCTTTTGTCTACCACCTCTTCTTCATGTGGAGCTTCAACAACCACTTCTTCCTCATGAATGTCTCTCATGACCCTTGGAGGTATCTCCTCCAATGTAGTCCCCGACCGTAGAGTGATGGATTTGAGACCGCCCTTTGGGTTTGGTTGGGGTTAGGATGGAAGGTTAGAAGAGCTTGAGGGTTGGTTGGTGTTGTTGTTGGGAGTTGATGGTTGGTTTGGCATGGTCATCTTTGAAAGCATGTTGGTGAGGTTAGCCAATTGAGCGTCCAAGGCATCAAATTGAGCCTTGTTGCTCTCATCTCTTTTCTCCATAGCGGCTCTAAGCTCATCAACTTGATTGTTGGAAGATGGAGGAGTTTGATTGGATTGTTGTCTATGGTGTGGTGCTTGGTACTTGGTGTAGTTATTTTGGTTTTGGTTGGAGTGGCCTTGGTTGGCTTGGTAGTTGGTGTTGTTATGGTGGTATTGGGATGAAGATTGGTTGTTGTTGTGATGAGAAGAAGAGTTGTTCCTTCTTTTGTTTTGATTGCTTCCTTGTGCATTATCTCTCCACCCTTGATGTTGATTACCACCTTGAGGGTAATTATTTTGGCCTTGAGAAGGGTAAGGTGGACGGTTATTGTAATTCACATTGGATACTACAAGAGCATGTTCTTCTTGAATTTGATGGCATTAATCGGTGTAATGTGTGGTGCTAGAGCACAAACCACAAATCCTAGGAGGACCTTCAAGTTGAGCAACCGGAGGTGGGGCTTGGATGGTTTGGATAGAGTAGTATTCCTTTTGATCCTTTTGTATTTGGGTAAGGATGGTAGTCATATCTCCAAGTGCTTTGGTTAGACTTGATTCGGAAGGGGATGGTTCTACCACACCCTTGAGAGGATTACTTCGCACCTTTGTATGTTGCGTAGCCTCGGCAACATCCTTTATCAAATTCCAAGCTTCTCCCTTCGTCTTGTTTTTCGAAAGGGAACCACCGCTAGAGGCGGTAAGCAATCTTCTATCCTCCACACAAAGACCTCTGGTGAAGTAGCTAATGAGCAAGTGAGTGTTCATCCCATGGTGAGGACAAGATTCCAATAGCCTCTTGAACCGAGACCAATAATCATACAAACTCTCTTGATCTCTTTGCATTATGCCCGAAATCTCCTTCCGGATGTAGTCGGTCTTTTCCGGTGGGAAGAATTTATCTAGAAACTCTCTTCTCAAGAAATTCTAATTAGTCACAATCTCATCCGGTAGCGAATAAAACCATGTCTTTGCTTGCCTTTCAAGAGAAAAAGGGAAGGCAAAAACCATGATAGCCACCTCATCGGCTCCATGCCTTCGAGCCGTAGAACAAGCAACTTGAAAATCCTTTAGATGTCGGATGGGGTCTTGACCCGGCAACCCATGATACTTAGGAAGTAGATTTATCAAGCTACTCTTCAATTCAAAGTTTGGATCAAGGTTGGGATACCTTGCTTGCAACGGTTGAAGTATGATGTCCGGAGCTCCTTGCTCATGCAAAGTGATCTGTCGTGGCTCCGCCATGTGTGGCTCATCTGTAGGATGTAAAGATGTATTATTAGTGCCAACAGAAGAATAGAAAGTAGCAGACTCCAAGTCACTCTCGGTATCGCCTAATGATTTGGTATGTTCCTCAAGAGAGGCCGAAGTACTAGCCGTATAGTCCAACCGCCGTCTAGCTTGCCGAGTATGTAACAAAGTTCTTTCAATCTCGGGATCAAAATCGGCTAAGCTAGAATTCGATTGCGACCGAGTCATCAAACTTGAGAGTCATAGCACAAATGTAAAAGAAATCTAAACTATAGCTAAGTATTGAAAGCAATTAAACTATCTACAATATTCACATATTCACATAACCAATATCAAGGCATATGTTGCAACCATTCCCCGGCAACGGCGCCAAAAATTTGATAGTTGCGCTCGTGGACTATGTCGGTAAAGATTTTCTCAATAAAGTTGTGTTGCAAGTATAGCTCTACCAACAACAAGCCTCGAGGATCAAATTTAGAAAGGGATTTGGTTGTCACAAGTTCAACCCCAATAGAAATAACCGAAGTATTCAAACCTCGGGTCATCTCACAAGGAATGGGCAAACATGTGCTTCAATATTGGTTAGAATTCCGGGGTTGCAAGTCATGAGCAAGAAAATAAAATGGGAATCTTAACAAGAAAGCAATCTTTAAAATGCAAGAAATTAATTCAAACAACTAAGCAAGACATGAGCAATTCCAAACTAACAAGTAACACCCAATATAATTCTATTCTAAACTAAACAAGCAACTATAACTAAGGCAAGTAATTAAGAATTTTAGGTTTTCAAATAGGAATGATAAAAGCAACTCTTGGCTAGGCATGGAAATTGGGGTCACCATCCTTGTCTAATAACCATATCTTGACAATTATGAGGAACCAAACTCATTAAGTCTACTTCTATCTTTGAAGTACGTCAAATAGTTTGGTCAACATCAACCCATAAGTTCTAACCTCACTACTAATTGACTTAATAGAAGGTTAGCGTCAATGGTTATCAAATTGACCACTAAGGGCTCCCAAATCATCAAATCCATTAGACCCAATGACTCAAGTTTACCCAATCCCCTTAGCCTAGGCCAAGAGTGAAAAGAACTACTCTATAATCAAGGTAAACAATTCATCAAACACTTGGTAAGCATTAATAAAAGACATGTTCAAATTGTAATTAAATTGAAATTAACAAGTACCCACTAACAATTATCAACATACAATCATCCAAACAACACAATTAATCATAGAAATCATCAAAGTAACATCAACAAGTCAAGATTCACAATATTCATGAAATGGGTATAAAATGACAATTGACAAGAATTCATAAAACTAACACAAGATCTAAGCAAAATTATACCAAGGAATTCAAATTGAACAATTAAAACTAGTAATTAACAAGATCCAATTCACAATTCAACAAGGGAAGATCAAACTAAAACTAGATCTAGAGAGGAACAAGGGTTTCTCTCTCTAGAAGAACAAAGAACCAAAAACTAGCTAAAATTGTGTCTTAGTGTCAAATGAATGATCCCCCCTTCTCCCTAGCATCCTTGGGTCTTTTCCATGCAAAAACAGCTTGAATTTGGACTTGATGAGCCTCAGAAATCGCCAGGCACGATTTCCTTTAATGAGGTCACGTGCAGCTTCCTGCGCGTGCGCACCATGCGTGCGTGCGCGCCGATCGCTTTTGTGATCCACGCGTGCGCGCCAAGTGCGCGTGCGCGTCGATAGAAATCTTCTGATCTGCGCGGATGCGTCCATCCTTGCGCGCCGCTTCCAGCCATCCTCATCCACGCGTGCGCGTGGAGTGTGCGTGCGCGCCAATGCTGCTTTTCCCAAAAATTCAAATCTTCATGTTCCTCCCTTTTGTACATGCTTTCTTTCTCTCTTCTAGGCCATTCCTACCCTATAATTCCTGAAATCACTCAACAAGTACATCACGGTATCGAATGGCAATAGAAGGGGATTAAAATATGGCAATTTTAAAGCAAAACAAGGTTTTTCATCATGGAGCAATAATAGGAAGTGAACACAAAACCATGCATTTTTTGTGAATAAGTGTGAGATATATTGACAAAACCCCCCAAATTCTACACAATATAAACCACAAAATTGGGGTTTATCACCGATGCCTACGCGTCGCCTCCCCATTTGCGCAACCCACGCGTACGGGTGGAGTATGCGTGCGCGTCACTCGCCCAACACCACCAGATCCCTGCGCCGCCACGTTTCTTATTTTTTCTTTTCCAATCCTAATTTCTTTCTTCTTTCCTCTTTCTTTCTCTTCTTCTTTCTTTATTCTCCATTATTTTTCTCCTTCTTCTTTCTTTACTCTTTTCTTCTTCTTCCCCCTTCCATCATATTTTCTTCACCTCACATTCTCCATTACCTCTCTTTGTCACCTTCTTCTCAAGGTTCTTCCTTTATATTTTCTTTCTTCTCTTCTTATTATTTATTTATTTTTCCATTATTTTACTTGGTGTTAGAAATCTAATTGGGTGATTGTTTTCTTCCATAATTTCTTGTGGATTATTAAGGAGTTGTTCGACAATTATCACTAATTAATTTTGGTTTGCTTGCATGTTCAAATTTAATACTTTCAATAACATATTTACCATGCATACTATGTTTTTGTGAAAAAGCCCGTATGGCATTGTGCATTTTTAATTATTCTATCCTTCTACTCTAATGCCCGTTTTTCACAAAACCCTTTCAATATTTTATTAATTGAATATAATTGTCAATACAAACGTGATTGTTAGTTTGTTACGAGTGATATAAATTTTAGCTATTGATGCTTGATCTATGCTACTCATGACTTTGCCAGCATGCTAATTGGAGTGCAAAATCGTGATCGTTCCTTCCTTGGTAACGGCGCTAAAAACTGAATACGCACGTTCATGTTCTTAATTATGTTTCACAACTTCGTACAACTAACCAGCAGGTGCACTGGGTCGTCTAAGTAATAAACCTTACGTGAGTAAGGGTCGATCCCATGGAGATTGTCGGCTTGAAGCAAGCTATGGTCATCTTGTAAATCTCAGTCAGGCGGATTCAATTGGTTATAGAGATTTGATGATTAAAACATAATTGAAATATAAACTAGGATAGAGATACTTATGTAATTCTTTGGTGAGAATTTCAGATAAGCGTATGGAGATGCTTTCGTTCCTCTTGAACCTCTGCTTTTCTGCTGTCTTCATCCAATCATTCCTACTCCTTTCCATGGCAAGTTGTATGTTGGGCATCACCGTTGTCAATGGCTACATCCCGTCCTCTCTGTGAAAATGGTCCAATGCGCTGTCACTGCATGACTAATCATCTGTCGGTTCTCGATCATACTGGAATAGGATATACTATCCTTTTGCGTCTGTCACTACGCCCAGCACTCGCGAGTTTGAAGCTCGTCACAGCCATCCTTTCCCAAATCCTACTCGGAATACCACAGACAAGGTTTAGACTTTCCGAATCACAAGAATGGCCGTCCATGGGTTCTAACTTATACCACGAAGACTCTAATAACTCAGACTCGGTCCCCTGCATTAGATATCTAAGAGATACTCATTCCAGCTTGTTTGCATGTAGAACGGAAGTGGTTGTCAGGCACGCATTTATAGGTGAGAATGGTGATGAGCGTCACATAATCATCACATTCATCATGTTCTTGGGTGCGAATGAATATCTTAGAAGTTGAATAAAGTTGAATTTAATAGAAAAACAATAGTACTTTGCATTAATACATGAGGAACATCAGAGCTCCACACCTTAATCTATGGTGTGTAGAAACTCTACCATTGAAAATACATAAGTGATAATAGGGTAGACATGGCTGAGTGGCCAGCCTCCCATGGAGGTCTAAAGATCTCAAAATGATCAAAAGATGTTCCTAGGATCTTCCAAAGATGTAAATACAATAGTAAAAAGTCCTATTTATACTAAACTAGTTACTAGGGTTTACAGAAATGAGTAAATGATGCAGAAATCCACTTCTGGGGCCCACTTGGTGTGTGCTTGGGCTGAGCATTGAGCTTTACACGTGTAGAGGCTTCTCTTGGAGTTGAACGCCAGTTTGTAACCTATTTCTGGCGTTTAACTCCACTTTGCAACCTGTTTCTGACGTTTAACTCGAGAATGCAGCATGGAACTGGCGTTGAACGCCAGTTTGCGTCATCTAAACTCGGGCAAAGTATGGACTATTATCTATTGATGGAAAGCCCTGGATGTCTACTTTCCAACGCAATTGAGAGCGCACCATTTGGAGCTCTGTAGCTCCAGAAAATCCACTTTAAGTGCTGATAGGTCAGAATCCAACAGCATCTGCAGTCCTTTTTCAACCTAAATCAGATTTTTGCTCAGGTCCCTCAATTTCAGCCAGAAATTACCTGATATCACAGAAAAACACACAAACTCATAGTAAAGTCTAGAAATGTGATTTTTATTTAAAAACTAATAAAAATATACTAAAAACTAACTAAATCATACTAAAAACTATGTAAAAACAATGCCAAAAAGCGTATAAATTATCCGCTCATCACAACACCAAACTTAAATTGTTTCTTGTCCCCATGCAACTAAAAATCAAATAGGATAAAAAGAAGAGAATATACTATAAATTCCAAAATATCAATGAAACTTAGCTCCAATCAAATGAGCGGGACTTGTAGCTTTTTGCCTCTTGAATAGTTTAGGCATCTCACTTTATCCATTGAAGTTCAGAATGATTGGCATCTATAGGAACTCATAGTTCAGATAGTGTTATTGATTCTCCCAGTTCAGTATGTTGATTTTTGAACACAGCTACTTTATGAGTCTTGGCCGTGGCCCTAAGCACTTTGTTTTCCAGTATTACCACCGGATACATAAATGCCACAGACACATAACTGGGTGAACCTTTTCAGATTGTGACTCAGCTTTGCTAAAGTCCCCAATTAGAGGTGTCCAGGGTTCTTAAGCACCCTCTGTTTTTGCTTTCGACCTTGACTTTAACCGCTCAGTCTCAAGTTTTCACTTGACACCTTCACGCCACAAGCACATGGTTAGGGACAGCTTGGTTTAGCCACTTAGGCCAGGATTTTATTCCTTTAGGCCGTCCTATCCACTGATGCTCAAAGCCTTGGATCCTTTTTATTTACCCTTGCCTTTTGGTTTTAAGGGCTATTGGCTTTTTTTTTTTGCTCTTGTCTTTTTGTTTAAAGAGCTTTTGGCTTTTTCTGCTTACTTTTTTCTTTTTCTTTTTCTTTTTTTCACTATTTTTCTGTATTCACTGCTTTTTCTTGCTTCAAGAATTAATTTTATGATTTTTCAGATTATCAAATAACATTTCTCCTTTTTCTTTATTCTTCAAGAGCCAACATATTTAACATTCATAAACATCAACTTCAAAAGACATATACACTGTTCAAGCATTCATTCAGAAAACAAAAAGTATTGTCACCACATCAAAATAATTAAACTAGTTTCAAGGATGAATTCGAAACCATGTACTTCTTGTTCTTTTGTAATTAAAATATTTTTCATTTAAGAGAGGTGATGAATTCATAGGACATTTATAACTTTAAGACATAGACACTTAAACACTAATGATCATATAGTGAAGACACAAACATAAATAAAACATAAAGCTCAAAAATAAAAAAAAAACAGTAAAATAAATAGACAAGGAGATTAAGGAATGAGTCCAACTTAGTGAGGATGGCGTCTTCCTCTTCAAGAAGAACCAATGGTGCTTTTGAGCTCCACTATGTCTCTTCCTTGTCTTTGTTGCTCCTCCCTCAAAGCTCTTTGATCTTCTCTAATCTCATGGAGGATGATGGAATGCTCTTGGTGCTCCATCCTTAGTTGTACATGTTGGAGCTTAATTCTCCTAGGGAAGTGTTGATTTGCTGCCAATAGTTTTGTGGAGGAAAGTGCATCCCCTGAGGCATCTCAGGGATTTGGCCTTAAGTGCCATAAATGGTTATGGAAAAACAAAAAGCTATGCTTTTACCACACCAAACTTAAAATGTTTGCTCGTCCCCGAGCAAAAGAAGAAAGAAAATAGTAGAAGAAGAAAATGGAGGAGATGGGGGAAGAAGATGTATTCAGCCAAGGAGAAGAAGAGAGGGTTGTATTGTGTGAAAATGAAGAAGGAGTGAGGGGTTTATATAGGAGTGGGGAGGGGTTTATGTTTCGGCCATTAGGGTTGGGTTTGGGAGGGAAAATATTTTGAATTTGAAGGTAGGTGGGGTTTATGGGGAAGAGAGGATGGATGTGAGTGGTGAAGAGGTGATGGGAAAGAGTGATTGAGGTGATTGGTGAAGGGTATTTGGGGAAGAGAGTTATGAAAAGGTGTGAAGATGAGAGAAGAAAATATGGGGATCCTGTGGGGTCCACAGATCAAGTGGGGTCAAGGACTTAACATCCCTGCTCCAATTAGGCGTGTAAAACGCCCTTGCTGTGCAATCCTGGCGTTAAACGCCCAAATGTAGCTTGTTTCTGGTGTTTAACGCCAGGTAGATGCTTGTTTCTGGCGTTAAACGCCAACTTGGTGCCTGTTTTTGGCGTTAAACGCCAGACAGATGCTTGTTTTTGGCGTTTAAACGCCAGACTGCTCTCCTCCAGGGTGTGCTGTTTTCAATGCTATTTTTCATTCTGTTTTTGATTTTTCAGTAGTTTTTATGACTTCACATGATCATCAACCTAATAAAACACGAAATAACAAAAAAAATAGATATGATTAAATAACATTGGGTTGCCTCCCAATAAGCGCTTCTTTAATGTCAATAGCTTGACAGTGAGCTCTCATGGAGCCTCGCAGATGTTCAGAGCATTGTTGGGACCTCCCAACACCAAACTTAGAGTTTGAATGTGGGGGTTCAACACCAAACTTAAAGTTTGGTTGTGGCCTCCTAACACCAAACTTCGGGTTTGACTGTGGGGGCTTTGGTTGACTCTGCAGTGAGAGAAGCTTTTCATGCTTCCTCTCCATGGTTACAGAAGGAGATCCTTGAGTTTCAAACACAAGGTTATCCTCATTCAGTTGAAGGACTAACTCTCTTCTGTCCATATCAATCACAGCTCTTGCTGTGGCTAGGAAGGGTCTTCCAAGGATGATGGATTCATCCTCTTCCTTCCCAGTGTCTAGGATTATGAAATCAGCAGGGATGTAAAGGCCTTCAACCTTTACTAACACGTCCTCTACTTGTCCATAAGCCTATTTTCTTGAGTTATCTTCCATCTCTAATGAGATTCTGGCAGCTTGCACCTCAAAGATCCCAAGTTTCTCCATTACAGAGAGTGGCATGAGGTTTATCCCTGACCCAAGGTCACATAGAGCCTTCTCAAAGGTCATGGTGCCTATGGTACAAGGTATTAAGAACTTTCCAGGATCTTGTTTCTTCTGAGGCAATGTCAGTTGATCCAGATCACTCAGTTCATTGGTGAGCAAGGGAGGTTCATCTTCCCAAGTCTCATTACCAAATAATTTGGCATTCAACTTCATGATTGCACCAAGGTACTTGGCAACTTGCTCTTCAGTAACATCTTCATTCTCTTCAGAAGAAGAATACTCATCAGAGCTCATGAATGGCATAAGGAGGTTCAATAGAATCACTATGGTCTCTAGATGAGCCTCAGATTCCTTTGGTTCCTTAAAGGGATACTCCTTATTGGTCACTGGACGTCCCAGGAGGTCTTCCTCACTAGGATTCGCGTCCTCCTCCTCCCTTGTAGGTTCGGCCATGATGATTAAATCAATGGCTTTGCACTCTCTCTTTGGATTTTCTTCTGTATTGCTTGGGAGAGTACTAGGAGGAGTTTCAGTGACTCTTTTACTCAACTGGCCCACTTGTGCCTCCAAATTTCTAATGGAGGATCTTGTTTCATTCATGAAACTTAAAGTGGCCTTAGATAGATCAGAGACTATATTTGCTAAGCTAGATGGATTCTGCTCAAAACTCTCTGTCTTTTGCTGAGTGGATGATGGAAAATTCTTGCTATTGCTAAACCTGTTCCTTCCACCATTATTAAAGCCTTGTTGAGGCTTTTGTTGATCCTTCCATGAGAAATTTGGATGATTTCTCCATGAGGGATTATAGGTGTTTCCATAGGGTTCACCCATGTAATTCACCTCTGCTATTGCAGGGTTCTCAGGATCATAAGCTTCTTCTTCAGAAGAGGCCTCTTTAGTACTGTTAGATGATTCCTTCAATCCATTTGGACTCTGAGAAATCATATTGACTTACTGAGTCAATATTTTATTTTGAGCCAATATGACATTCAGAGTATCAATTTCAAGAACTCCCTTCTTTTGAGGCGTCCCATTATTCACAGGATTCCTTTCAGAAGTGTACATGAACTGGTTATTTGCAACCATGTCAATGAGTTCTTGAGCTTTTGCAAGCGTTTTCTTTAGGTGAATGGATCCACCTGCAAAATGGTCCAATGACATTTTAGATAATTCAGACAGACCATCATAGAATATATCCAGGATGGTCTATTCTGAAAGCATGTCAGAAGGACACTTTTTGGTCAGTTCCTTGTATCTCTCCCAAGCTTCATAGAGGGATTCACCTTCTTTCTGTTTGAAGGTCTGAACATCCACTCTAAGCTTGCTAAGCTTTTGAGGAGGAAAGAACTTGGCTAAGAAAGCCATGACCAACTTATCCCAAGAGTTCAGGCTATCTTTAGGTTGAGAATCTAACCATATTCTAGCTCTATCTCTTATAGCAAACGGGAAAAGCATGAGCCTGTAGACCTCAGGATCAACCCCATTGGTCTTAACAATATCACAGATCTGCAAGAATTCAGTTAAGAATTGAAAAGGATCTTCAGATGGAAGTCCATGAAACTTGCAGTTCTGTTGCATCAGAGAAACTAATTGAGGTTTCAGCTCAAAATTGTTTGCTCCAATGGCAGGAATTGAGATGCTTCTTCCATGTAAATTGGAATTAGGTGCAGTAAAGTCACCAAGCATCTTCCTTGCATTGTTATTATCCTTCTTCTTCAAAAATTTCTGTCAGATTTTCTCTAGAGAGTTGTGCTTTAGCTTCCCTTAGCTTCCTCTTCAGAGTCCTTTCAGGTTCAGGATCAGCTTCAACAAGAATGTTCTTATCCTTGTTCCTGCTCATATGAAAAAGAAGAAAATAGAAAGGAAAATATGGAATCCTCTATGTCACAGTATAGAGATTCCTTTATGTGGGTAGAAGAAGATAGGAATAGAAGAAGGAGAATCCAAACACAAGGGTGAGGAGTGGGTTCGAATTCTTAGATGAAGAGGAGTGTTAGTAAATAAATAAAATAATTAGAAGGAGATGAGAGGGGGAATGAATTTCGAAAATTAAATAAATTAAAATAGAAATATTTTTGTTTTTAATTAAAAATTAAAGGCAACATTCGAAAATTAAAAAGAAAAATTGAAATTAAATTAAATTTAAAACAATTAATTAATTAAAAAGGAGTTTTAAAAAAAAGGAAGGTGATTTTCAAAAATTAGAGATAGAGAGTTAGTTAGGTAGTTTTGAAAAAGATATGATTGAAACAAAAAGATAGGATTGGTTTGAAAAAGATTTGAAAATTAAATTTTGAAAAGATAGGAAGTTAGAAAAGAAGTTAGAAAAGATTTTGAAATTGATTTTGAAAAAGATATGATTGGAACTTAATTTGAAAAATATTTGAAAAAGAAATTTAAAAAGATTTGATTTTGAAATCAAAGTTGATTACTTGACTAACAAGAAACTAAAAAGATATGATTCTAGAGTTTAAAGGTTGAATCTTTCTTACTAGGCAAGTAACAAACTAAAAATTTTTGAATCAATCATATTAGTTGTTAGCATTAATTTCAAAAATATGAAATAAAAATAAGAAAAAGATTTTGAAAATAAATTTTGAAAATTTCGAAATTATGAAAGAAAAATGAAAAAGATTTGATTTTTGAAAAAGATTTGAAGAAGATAGAATTTTTAAATTGAAAATTTGATTTGACTCATAAAAAATAACAAGATTTTAAAAATTTTTGAAAAAGTCAACTCAAATTTTCGAATTTGATGAGAAGAAAAAGGGAAAGATTTTTTTTTATTTTTTTTTAATTTTTAATGATGAAAGAGAAAAAGATATCTTTTTGTTGTTTTTCTCTTTTTTTTTATTAAACAGTAAAAATGAAACAAAACATGAAAATCATGAATCAAAATAACTAATGCATGCAAGAACACTTTGAATGTCAAGATGAACACCAAGAACAGTTTGAATGTCAAGATGAACACCAAGAACTTATTTTTGAAAATTTTTAAGAAAAGAAAAACATGCAGGACACCAAACTTAGAAATTTTCAAACTTTAGACACTAATAATTCAAGAATGCATATGAAAAACAAGAAAAGACACAAAACATTAAAATTTAAAGATCAAACAAGACTTACCAAGAACAACTTGAAGATCATGAAGAACATATGCATGAGTTTTCGAAAAATACAAGAAAGAGATAAACATGCAATTGACACCAAACTTAAAACTTGACACAAGACTCAAACAAGAAACATAACATTAATTTTGATTTTATGATTTTAAAGATTTTTTTTTGGTATTTTTCAAAAATTATTAAAAAAGAAAATAAGGATTTCAAAATTTTTAATAGGAATTCTAGAAATCTTGCAATGTTAGTCTAAAGCTCCAGTCCAGGAATTAGACATGGCTTACTAGCCAGCCAAGCTTTCAGTGAAAGCTCCGGTCTAAAACACTAGACATGGCCAATGGCCAGCCAAGCTTTAGCGGATACAAATCAGACATACAACAGCTGATACTTCATCCAACTTCATATGCTGATAAATGGAAGCCTCGGTCCAAATAAATTAGACATGGCTTTATAGCCAGCCAGGCTTCAACGTGCTTCATGAAACACTAGAATTCATTCTTAAAAATTCTGAATAAAAATGTATTTTTGAAAATATTTATTTTTTTATTTTTTTTTTGTTTTTTTCGAAAATAAGAATAAAAAAAACAAAAAGGTTAAAATTAAAATAAAGTTACCTAATCTGAGCAACAAGATGAACCGTCATTTGTCCAAACTCGAACAATCCCCGGCAACGGTGCCAAAAACTTGGTGTGCAAAATCGTGATCGTTCCTTCCTTGGTAACGGCGCTAAAAACTGAATACGCACGTTCATGTTCTTAATTCTGTTTCACAATTTCGTACAACTAACCAGCAAGTGCACTGGGTCGTCCAAGTAATAAACCTTATGTGAGTAAAGGTCGATCCCACGGAGATTGTCGGCTTGAAGCAAGCTATGGTCACCTTGTAAATCTCAGTCAGGTGGATTCAATTGGTTATAGAGATTTGATGATTAAAACATAATTGAAATATAAACTAGGATAGAGATACTTATGTAATTCTTTGGTGAGAATTTCAGATAAGCGTATGGAGATGCTTTCGTTCCTCCTGAACCTCTGCTTTCCTGCTGTCTTCATCCAATCATTCCTACTCCTTTCCATGGCAAGCTGTATGTTGGGCATTACCGTTGTCAATGGCTACATCCCGTCCTCTCTGTGAAAATGGTCCAATGCACTGTCACTGCATGGCTAATCATCTGTCGGTTCTCGATCATACTGGAATAGGATTTACTATCCTTTTGCGTCTGTCACTACGCCCAGCACTCGCAAGTTTGAAGCTCGTCACAGCCATCCCTTCCCAGATCCTACTCGGAATACCACAGACAAGGTTTAGACTTTCCGAATCACAAGAATGGCCATCCATGGGTTCTAACTTATACCACGAAGACTCTAATAACTCGGACTCGGTCCCCTGTATTAGATATCTAAGAGATACTCATTCCAACTTGTTTGCATATAGAACGGAAGTGGTTGTCAGGCACGCGTTCATAGGTGAAAATGGTGATGAGCGTCACATAATCATCACATTCATCATGTTCTTGGGTGCAAATGAATATCTTAGAAGCGGAATAAGCTTGAATTGAATAGAAAAACAATAGTACTTTGCATTAATTCATGAGGAACAGCAGAGCTCCACACCTTAATCTATGGTGTGTAGAAACTCTACCGTTGAAAATACATAAGTGATAATAGGGTAGACATGTCCGAGTGGCCAGCCACCCATGGAGGTCTAGAGATCTCAAAATGATCAAAAGATGTTCCTAGGATCTTCCAAAGATGTAAATACAATAGTAAAAAGTCCTATTTATACTAAACTAGTTACTAGGGTTTACAGAAATGAGTAAATGATGCAGAAATCCACTTCTGGGGCCCACTTGGTGTGTGCTTGGGCTGAGCATTGAGATTTACACGTGTAGAGGCTTCTCTTGGAGTTGAACGCCAGTTTGTAACCTGTTTCTGGCGTTTAACTCCAGAATGCAGCATGGAACTGGCATTGAACGCCAGTTTGCGTCGTCTAAACTCGGGCAAAGTATGGACTATTATATATTTCTGGAAAGCCCTGGATGTCCACTTTCCAACACAATTGAGATCGTAGCAATTGAAGTTCTTTAGCTCCTGAAAATCCACTTTGAGTGCAGAGAGGTCAGAATCCAACAGCATCTACAGTCCTTTTTTAGCCTAAATCAGATTTTTGCTCAGGTCCCTTAATTTCAGCCAGAAATTACCTGAAATCACAAAAAAACACACAAACTCATAGTAAAGTCCAAAAATGTGATTTTTATTTAAAAACTAATAAAAATATACTAAAAACTAACTAAATCATACTAAAAACTATGTAAAAACAATGCCAAAAAGCAAGTCCCTATCTCTGAAGGGGCTATTCAGCGATCTTTAGATCTCCTCCTTGCCCCAGAAGGATTGGACGCATACCAAGAAGCCTTTGTCAAGTGCCAAACATACCAATTTGGCTGGGACGACGTCCTCAGAGTTATAGCATAACTTGGCAGTAGATGGATCTATGGATACCATCGATCCCGACCTAAGGGCATATTGGCTTTAGCACTTACCTTGAAGGCTCGAGTGTGGGCACAAATTATGTCCCACTACGTCTTTCCGATCACTCACGAGTCCTCCTTCACTGCAGATATGCCTGTTCTCCTCTGGTGTATCCTTACAGACCAGCCTCTCATCTTACCAAGACACCAAGACCATACTTCTGCGAGATGATTAGTATGTCCCCAACAGGAAATACATCAGACACCAAGACCATACTTCTCCTTCCACATCACAAGCACTGTCAACAAATCAGTTGCTCCTACAGATACTTTAGAGGTTGGACCGACTTGACCGACAAGCAAAGCAAAGAGAGCACCGTAACAAGCGCAGATTTATATACCTCAAGGAGCTAATTACTAGCAACCACTCACCTGAAGAATAACCAGACACTCTGGACTCCACCTCACCTACCAGCACCAGGAGCCATGACAACCCCGACTGCAGAGATGCTGTTACCAGCCCCCCTTTGTTCTTGACTGATGGCACCGAGGACGGTGCCAAGCTTTAAGTGTGGGGAGGTCAGTCAGTACCTGACTTTCGGAGGTAATCTCTTTCTCTTAACACCAACATTTTAGTTTTTCCTTGGTTAGATAGAATAGATTGCATGATAATAATTGTTTGCATGTATGTTTGCTTGGTTAAAGTAATAAATTTCTTTTCAAGACTCTATTTTATAATATTTCACTAATTTAAATTGAAAAATTTGTGTTAAACTTATTTGAAGACTATAAATTGGAACATGGTTTTTGAGTTAAGAACACACAACCTGTGAGATTTGAGCTTAATTACATGGTTATACTATTTAACCATAACATTTTATTCTTGTGTGTTTTCTTCTCTATGCTTGTAATCTTCACTTTGTTCCATTCTATATGTCCAATGTTTAGTGTATTTAAATGCATGCATATGATTGAGGCCATCATTTGTTACTAGTTCACTTACCCCAAATAGCCTACCCTTTCAATTACCTTTGTTAGCCACTTTGAGCATTTTAATCCCCATTTGTTCTATATTTTACCACATCACTAGCCTTAAGCGGAAAAACAAATTAATTATCCTAAATTGAATCTTTGGTTAGCTTAAGATAGAGATTGTGTATCAATTAAGTGTGGGGAACTGTGGGAACTTGGTTTGATAAGAAAGTGTTGAGTTTTATTGATAAAATATTGGGAATTTGGGTACCTACTCATGTGAGACCAGAAAAATTAAAAATCCATGTGCATTGATATGTTATGTTTACCTTTATATTCTTAAAAAAAAATTTCCTATAATTAAATAAGCAAATAAGGGGACAAAATTACCCCAATGTTAAGTTAATGAAAAGTCAATGCATATGTGATACAATTTAAAAGAAAAGTTGATGCATGAGTATGAGATGAAAAAGTGGGAATTTTTGGTAGCTAGGCATAATTTTAGAAGTTATATAGAGTGTGTGTGTGTATAGGTGAGAGCTTAGGTTAGTCAATAATTCAATTTATAGCTCACTTAACCATACATATATCCTCACCTTTGCCTTAGCCCCATTACAACCTTGAAAAGACCTCATGATATTTGCATTGGTACATTAAATATTTGTTGATTGGTTAGGTGAAGAACAAAATGTAGAAAGCATGACTAGAGAAGACTAGAGTGAATTACTCCATACACTTGAGTGATTAGAGTGCATATATACCATCAGTGAGGGTTCAATGCTTGATTCTATGTTCCCTGCTTTCATGAGCCGTCTTCTTACAAGTTTACTTGTCTTCACTGTATGATTTTAATTAGTGATATCTGGTTTATGTTTGTCATGAAGAACTCATTTACTTTTAATGATAGAATCATCTTAGCATATAGTTGCATTCACATATATGTTGCATTTCATGAGTCTTACTTTTCCCCATTTATTCTTTTGATCTCCTTGAGCTTAGCATGAGGACATGCTAATGTTTAAGTGTGGGGAGGTTGATAAACCACTATTTTATGATTTATCTTGTGCTGAATTGAGTGGTTTTTATCAAGTCTTTGCACACTTATTCATACAAATTGCATGGTCTTACAATTCCTTCCTAGTTTTGTTCTATGGTTGAAAACTTGCTTCCTAAGCCTTTGATTTGTGTATTTTAAATCTCCTTTCTACCATTTGATGCCGTGATCGATGTGTTCAGTGTTTTTAGGCTTTATAAGGCAGAAATGGCTTAGAGGATGGAGAGGAAGCATGCAAAAAAAAATGGAAGGAACACAAGAAATAAAGGAGACAACTAGCGAGCATCGACGCGCACACATGGCTCATACGTGCGCGTGACCTGGAGATTTTCACAGCGACGCGTGCGCGTACCTAACGCGTACGCATGGATTGGAGTTCTTCAAGACGATGCGTGCGCGTACATGACGCGTACACGTGACACGCGAAGATGACCAGCGACGCGTGCGTGTGACTGACGCGTACGCGTGATCTGCAGAGATCACAGAAAATGCTGGGGGCGATTTTGGGCCGAGTTTGGACCCAGTTTTCGGCCCAGAAACATAGACTAGAGCCAGGGGACATGGAGACACTCAACACACATTCTCATTAGCATAGTTTTTAGTTTTAGTTTGGAATCTACAGAGAAATTACTCCTCTCCTCTAGGTTTTCTTTTACATTCATAGATTTCTAGTTTTATACTTTTGCTTTGGATATTGAGAAGAATCATTACCTCCGTTGAAGTTGCAATTCTAGTTTGTTTTCTTATTCCCTTACTCTTCCATATCCTTAATCTTTGTTCAGAGTTACAATAAGATTGTTTTTATAATTTATTAATGCAAGAAGTATTTTTCCATTTAAATTTTATTATTAGTTTAATTGCTTCCAATTGATTTTAATTACTATGTTCCCTTTTTACTTCTCTTACAAAACAACGAAGATGGTATTCATGTTGATAGAGTAGACTCCCAACTTGACTTGGGGGTTGATTAAAAGGAGACACTTGAGTTGGAATGCTCAAGTGATTAGTTAAATTAGAAGTTGTTGGCTAATTCTATATTTACTAACTCTAGTCCTTCCTAAGGGAGAGGACTAGGACTTGCGAATAAGAGTTAGCTCAATCACTTGACTTTCCTTTATTTAGTAAGGGTTAACTAAGTGAAAATAACAACTTTTTGATACTGCACTTGAGAAAATCCAGCAAGGATAGAACTTCCAATTAATCATACCCCCGGTCAAGGCCTTTTATTCTGAATATATAAATCTCTTTTAATTTACATTGCTTCAATTCACAATCCTTTATTTTCCTATCTTTCAACTCATCAAAATTTCTCGGAAAACTCCTGATTAATAAAATAGCACTCTTTTGTCAACTCGTTGGGAGACGACCTGGGATTCATACTCCCAGTATTTTCATTTTAATTTTGTGACAACCTTTCTAAATTGATAAGCGGATTTTTGCTGGTTAAGAACTATACTGGCAACGTATTTCTATATTGATTTCTTAATCGGTTGATTTTCGCCCGCATCAACTGGTTGTTGGCAACCATGTCTATGAGTTCCTGCGCCTCATCAAGTGTATTTTCATGTGAATGGAGCCACTAGCAGAGTTGTCCAATGACATCTTGGACATCTTAGAAAGGCCATCATAGAATATTTCTAACATGGTCCATTCTAATATCATGTCAGGAGGACATCTCCTGATAAGTTGCTTGTATCTCTCCCAAGCTTCATAGAGGGAATCACCTCTTTCTGTTTGAAGGTTTAAACTTCCACCCTAAGCTTGCTCAGCTTCTGAGGTGGAAAGAACTTGGTCAAGAATCTATTGACCACTTTCTCCTAGGTGTCTAGGCTTTCTTTAGGTTGGGAATCCAACCATAGCCTTGCTCTGTCTCTTATAGCAAAGGGAAAGAGCATGAGCTTATAGACTTCTGGATCCACTCCATTAGTCTTGGCAGTGTCACAGATTTGCAGGAAATCAGAGATGAATTTATTGGGATCTTCTTGTGGAAGTCCACAAAACTGGCAATTCTGTTGTATTAGAGTGATCAGTTAAGTCTTCAGCTCAAAGTTATTTGTACCAATGGCAAGTATGGAGATGCTGCGCCCATAGAAGTCAGAATTGGGTGCAGTGTAAGATCCAACGACCTTTCTTGCGTCTCCTCCCACTTCTAGATTAGCTGCCATTGTTGTATCTTCAGCTCCTAGCTCAAGAGCTTCCGTGAGGTTCCTTCCTGCTCTTTGAGTTTGCTACAGACGCCTCCTTAGGGTCTTCTCAAGTTCAGGATCAGGATAAAAAATGTAACACCCTAATTACCATAAGCCTTACCTTGCGTCGTAAAGCAAAGGTTAATCAAAGGTTACGATGATTCTAAATGCTAGTACATATAGAAAGAAATAATAATTCTCGAAGTCCGATGAAGAATTAAGCTTAAAAATAGAATTTGAAAAGCACAAAGCATACACAAGAAGCTAAAAACTCAAGGAACAAGATATACATACAGATATCAAGACATATATAGATATATAAGAGTATAATAGTATAAAGATCTAGCCGCAGCTCGCATAGTTTAAGCCGGCTAGTTATATACAGACAATTCAGAGTTTTTGAAAGTAAAATAGCTTATACAATATTTCTCTCATCATAAGCCTCTAAGGCAAATATAAATATAAAAGTGAGAGATCTACGCAAAATAAACCAAAAGACTTCCAAAACATAGCAAGGATCCTCCGTTCTATCACCATCAGGCAACTCACCGAGGTGGGTTGCGACCTGCATCTGAAAAACAACAACAGAATATGGTTTGAGAACCGGAGGTTCTCAGTATGATAACAGTGCCCAGTGATATAAGATATAAGACTTCAGGATGCCAGAGGCAATCCTAGAACCTCATATCCATCACAAGATTCAAGCTTAAACCATAAGCAATTTAAAACATTAACTTTAAAACCACAATGAAAAAGGTAGTCTAACTTAGTGGATTCCTAATCTAACTATTCTCTGTTGTTTCACAGCCTTCGCCAACCTAGCCGCCATGTGATCCTATCGCCACCTCCTTCCGAACCTCCTCAATCCCTGTAGAAAACACAAATAATAACAATGCAAGTAAAGCAAAGTATAAGCATGTATATCAGATAAATCAATAAGCATTTAGGCTTGTTAAACACTTAGGCAAACAATACAAGTCGACAAAGCAAATAAAATAGATAGAATATGAACATGATGAATGCCTGTCCTATTTGGCTGTGCGATGAGCGGATAATTTATACCCTTTTTGGCATTGTTTTTACATAGTTTTTAGTATGTTTTAGTTTCTTTTTATTATATTTTTATTATTTTTTATTCAAAAAAAACATTTATGGACTTTACTATGAGTTTGTGTGTTTTTCTGTAATTTCAGGAATTTTCTGGGTGAAATTGAGGGACCTAAGAAAAAATCTGATTCAGAGGCTGAGAAAGGACTACAGATGCTGTTGGATTCTAACCCTCCTACCCTCAAAGTGGATTTTCTGGAGCGACAGACAACCGATTGGCGCGCTCTCAATTGCTTTAGAAAGTATACATCTTGGGCTTTCCAGCAATATATAATAGTCCATACTTTATTCGAGATTTGATGGCCCAAACTGGCGCTCAAAGACAGCCTAAAACTTCTTGGCGTAAAACGCCAGAACTGGCACCAGAATTGGAGTTAAACGCCCAAATTGGCACCAAAGCTGGAATTTAACTCCAAGAACATACTATGCACGTGAAAGCTTCAATGCTCAGCCCAAGCACACACCAAATGGTCCCCAAAAGTGGATTTCTGCACTATTTGCACTTAGTTACTCATTTTCTGTAAACCTAGGCTACTAGTCTAGTATAAAAACTACTTTTAGAGATTTATTTTACATCTTTGGATCACTTTTGATCTTTGATCATCTTTTGGCACTTTTATGTTACATTTGGGAGGCTGGCCATCCGGCGATGCCTAGACCTTTTTTCACTTATGTATTCTACGGTGGAGTTTCTACACCCCATAGATTAAGGTGTGGAGCTCTGCTGTTCTTCATGAATTAATGCAATTACTACTGTTTTCTATTGAATCACGCTTGATTCCATTCTAAGATACTCACTCGTACTTCAATCTAGAGAATGATATGATCCATGACACTCATCATTATTCTCAATTCTATGAACGCGTGCCTGACAACCAATTCCGTTCTATCTGAGCTCAACGTAGTCATTGGGCGACAGCTTGAGTGCGTATCTCTTGCGTATCTAATACACGGACCGAGTCCGAGCTTCAAACCTGCGAATGTTGGGTGTAGTGACAGTGTGCAAAAGGATAAGGGTCCTATTCTGACGCTAGTGGGAACCAACGGATGATTAGTTGTGCGGTAGCTGTACATGGTATTTTTCATCCGAGACGAGAAATCCGACAATTGATTAGCCATGCAGAGATCGTTCCTGGTATTTTTCATCCGAGAGGATCATACAGCTTGCCATGGAAGGGAGCACACATGATTGGAAGAAGGCAATAGGAAAGCAGAGGTTCAGAAGCAACAAAGCATCTCCAGATGCTTATTTGAAATTCCCACCAATGAGTTACATAAGTAACTTTATTTTATTTTATGTTTTATTTATATTTTAATTATCAAAACCTCATAACCATTTGAATCCACCTGATTGAGATTTACAAGGATGAACATAGCTTACTTCAAGCCGACAATCTCCATGGGATCGACCTTTACTCACGTAAGGTATTACTTGGACGACCCAGTGCACTTGCTGGTTAGTTGTGCGGAGTTGTGAAAAGTGTGAATCACAATTTCGTACACCAAGTTGTTGGCACGTTGCCGGGGATTGTTCTAGTTTGGACAATTGACGGTTCATCTTGTTGCTTATATTAGGTAATTTTATTTTATGTTTAAGTTTTTTTATTTTTAATTTCGAAAAATTCAAAAAAAAAATAATAATATAGTTTTCAAAAAATTCAAAAAATTTGTTCTTCAGAATTTTTAAGAATGAATTCTAGAGTTTCATAAGATATGTTGAAGCCTGGCTGGCTATTAAGCCATGTCTAATCTTTTGGACTGAGGTTTCCACTTATCTTTGTAGGAGCCTTTTGCTTCCCATCAATTTGGCTGTTGTATGTAATGCTCTGCTAAAGCTTGGCTGGCCATTTGGCCATGTCTAATTTTTTTAGACCGAAGCTTTAGACTAACATTGCATGAATCCTGGAATTTTTATTAAAAATTTTGTATCTTTTTATTTTCTTTTTCAAAATAATTTCGAAAAATATACAAAAAATTAACAAAACCATAAAAACCAAAAATTTTGTGTTTCTTGTTTGAGTCTAGTGTCAAATTTTAAGTTTGGTGTGAATTGCATTCTTTTAATTTTCTTAAAATTTTCGAAAATTCATGCATGTGTCCTTCTTTGATCTTCAAGTTATTTCTTGATGATTTTCTTTGTTTGATCTTTACATTTTCTTGTTTTGTGTCTTTTCTTGTTTTTCATATGCATTTTTGAATTATCAGTGTCTAAATTTTAAAAATTTTTAAGTTTGGTGTCTTGCATGTTTTTCTTTTCTTAAAAATTTTAAAAAATATGCTCTTGATGTTCATCATGATCTTCAAAGTGTTCTTGGTGTTCATCTTGACATTCAAAGTATTGTTGCATGCATTATTTGCTTTGATCTTAAATTTTTATGTCATGTGTCATTTTGTTGTTTTTCTCTCTCCTCATTAAAAATTCAAAAATAAAAAATAATATCTTTCCCTTATTTTACTCATAAATTTTAAAATTTTGGGTTGTTTCTTGTTAGTCAAGTCAAAATTTCAATTTAAAAAATTGCTATCTTTTCAATTCTTTTTCAAAAATAAAATCTTTTTCATTTTTCTTCTTAATATTTTCGAAAATTTTAAAATTAATTTTCAAAATCTTTTTCTTAATTTCTATTTCATATTCTCAAATTTATTGCTAACATTTAATGTTTTGATTCAAAAATTTCAAGTTGTTACTTGCCTATTAACAAAGGTTCAATCTTTAAATTCTAGAATCATATCTTTTAGTTTCTTGTTAGTCAAGTAATCAACTTTAATTTCAAAAATCAAATCTTTTTAATTTCCTTTTCAAATCTTTTTCAAAACAAATTTCAATCATATCTTTTTCAAAATTTAATTTCAAAATCTTTTTCTAACTTCTTATCTTTTCAAAATTTATTTTCAAATCTTTTTCAATTAACCACTTGACTTGTTTATTTGATTTTAAAAACAGTTTACTATTTTTTATCTTTTTCAAAACTACCTAACTACTTCTCTCTCTCTAATTTTCGAAAAACCCCTCACCACTTTTTCAAAATTCTTTTTAATTAACTAATTATTTTAAATTCTAATTTTATTTTATTTCTTTCAATAATTTCGAATTCTAACTAATAACTAAAAAAAAAAACAAAAATATTTTTCTTTTCTTTTTAATTATATTTGAAAATTCTCTCTCTCATCTCTTTCTATTTATTTTATCTATTTACTAACACTTCTCTTCTTATAATTCGAACACTCTCCCTCTCTCTGTGTTCGAATTCTTCTCATTCTATCTCTACCTCATTCTTCCATTCTTCTACTCACATAAAGGAATTTCTATATTGTGACATAGAGGATTCCTCTTCTTTTCTATTCTCTTCTTTTTCATATGAGCAGAAACAGGGATAAAGACATTCTTGTTAAAACTGATCCTGAACCTAAAAGGACTCTGAAGAGGAAGCTAAGAGAAGCAAAAGCACAACACTCTGGAGAGGATCTTACAGAAATTTTCGAAAAAGAAGAAGACATGGCCGAACCCAATAACAATGGTGGAGATGCAAGAAAGGTGCTTGGTGACTTCACTGCACCAACTTCTGACTTCTATGGAAGAAGTATCTCAATTCCTGCAATTGGAGCAAACAACTTTGAGCTTAAGCCTCAATTAGTTTCTCTAATGCAGCAGAATTGCAAGTTTCATGGACTTCCATTGGATGATCCTCATCAGTTTTTAGCTGAATTCTTGCAAATCTGTGATACTGTTAAGACCAATGGGGTTAATCCTGAGGTCTACAGACTTATGCTTTTCCCTTTTGTTGTAAGAGACAGAGCTAGGATATGGTTGGACTCACAACCTAAAGAAAGCCTGAACTCTTGGGAAAAGTTGGTCAATGCTTTCTTGGCCAAATTCTTTCCACCTCAAAAGTTGAGCGAGCTTAGAGTGAAAGTCCAAACTTTCAGACAGAAGGAAGGTGAATCCCTCTATGAAGCTTGGGAAAGATACAAGCAATTGATCAGAAAGTGTCCTTCTGACATGCTTTCAGAATGGAGCATCTTATGTATATTCTATGATGGTCTGTCTGAATTGTCCAAGATGTCATTGGACCACTCTGCTGGTGGATCTCTTCATCTGAAGAAGACGCCTACAGAAGCCCAGGAACTTATTGAAATGGTTGCAAATAACCAGTTCATGTACACCTCTAAAAGAAATCCTGTGAATAATGGGACAACTCAGAAGAAAGGAGTTCTTGAGATTGATACTCTAAATGCCATATTGGCTTAGAATAAAATATTGACTCAGCAAGTCAATATGATTTCTTAGAGTCTGACTGAAATGCAAGCTGCATTAGACAGTACTAAAGAAGCCTCCCCTGAAGGAGAAGCTTATGACCCTGAGAATCCTGGAATGGAAGAGGTAAATTACATGGGAGAATCCTATGGAAACACTTATAATCCTTCAGGGAGGAATCATCCTAATTTCTCATGGAAGGATCAGCAGAAGCCTAATCAAGGGTTCAATAATAATAATGGTGGGAGAAATAGGTTTGGCAATAGCTAGCCTTTTCCATCATCTTCTAAGCAACAGACAGAGAATTCTAAGCAGAGCCTCTCTGACTTTGCAACCATAATCTCTGATCTATCTAAGACCACTCTCAGTTTCATGACTGAAACAAGGTCCTCCATCAGAAATTTGGAGGCACAGGTGGGTCAGCTGAGTAAAAGAGTTACTGAAATCCCTCCTAGTACTCTCCCAAGCAATATAGAAGAGAATCCAAAGAGAGAGTGCAAGGCCATCAATATGACCAAAATGGCCGAACCTGTAGAGGAGGGAAAGGCAGTGAATTCCAGTGAGGAAGACCTCAATGGACGTCCACTGGCCACTAAGAAGTTCCCTAATGAGGAACCAAAGGAATCTGAGGCTCATACAGAGACCATAGAGATTCCACTGAACTTACGGTTGCCATTCATGAGCTCTGATGAGTATTCTTCCTCTGAAGAGGATGAAGATATTATTGAAGGGCAAGTTGCTCAGTATCTAGGAGCAATGATGAAGCTGAATGCCAAGTTATTTGGTAATGAGACTCGGGAGGATGAACCTCCATTGCTCATCAATGAACTGAATGCTTTGGAGCAACTGAAATTACCTCAGAAGAAACTGGATCCCAGAAAGTTCTTAATACCCTGTATCATAGGCACCATGACCTTTGAGAAGGCTCTGTGTGACCTGGGGTCAGGAATAAACCTCATGCCACTCTCTGTAATGGAGAAACTAGGGATCTTTGAGGTACAAGCTGCTAAATTCTCACTAGAATTGGCAGACAAATCAATGAAACATGCTTATGGACTTGTAGAGGATGTCTTAGTGAAAGTTGAAGGCCTGTACATCCCTGCTGATTTCATAATCCTAGACACTGGGAAGGAGGAGAATGAATCCATTATCCTTGGAAGACCCTTCCTAGCCACAGCAAGAGCTGTGATTGATGTGGATAGAGGAGAGTTAGTCCTTCAATTGAATGAGGACTACCTTGTATTTAAGGCTCAAGGATCTTCTTCTGTAACCATGGAGAGGAAGCATGAAAAGCTTCTCTCAATACAGAGTCAAACAGAGCCCCCATACTCAACTTCTAAGTTTGGTGTTGGGAGGCCACCATTAAGCTCTGAGTCTCTGTGAAGCTCTCTAAGAGCTCACTGTCAAGATATTGACATTAAAGAAGCGCTTATTGGGAGGCAACCCAATGTTATTTAGTTATATTCATTTGTTTTCCATTGTTATTTTATGTTTTCTTTAGGTTGATGGTCATGTGAAGTCACAAAAACAACTGCTAAATTAAAGCGGAATCAAAAATAGCATTAAAAACAACACACCCTAGAGGACATGCTTACTGGCGTTTAAACGCCAGTAAGGATAGCAGAATAGGTGTTTAACGCCCAGTCTGGTAGAATTCTGGGCGTTAAATGCCATAATGGGCAGCATTCTGGGCGTTTAACGCCAGAAAAGGGTGTCTGGCGTCTGGTTGGCGTTAAATGCCAGAAATGGCAAATAGACTGGCGTTTAACACCAGAAAAGGGTGTCTGGTGATGCGTGAGCATCTTGTCTATCTTTTCCTAGTGAATTTGCATTTAATTTGTTGAGTTTAATTAAGAATTAATTATATTTTAGCCACTATAGATGCTATTTTGAGTTTTGTACAATACTGTTTATTTTAGGTAGCATTTGGCGGAATTTGATGGAGTTTCTGCAGAGAAAGAGAAGAAGCCAAGGAGATGACCAGCGAATACCGACCCGGACGCATGGCTCACGCGACCGCGCGGAATGGAGGAAATCACAATGACGCGATCGCGTGCCTGACGCGAACGCGTGGACTAGAATCTGCACAAATGACGCGAACGCGTGGACGATGCGGATGCGTCACGTGCGCCACGTGCAGAAAATGCAGAAAAACGCTGGGGGCAATTTCTGGGCTGTTTTAACTCAATTTTTAGCGCCAAAAACATAGATTAGAAGCTGCAGACTGGACAGAACAAGTGGTCCCCACCCATCAACTGAAGATCTGTTAATTAATTCAAATTTAAATTCAAATCTTAAATTAGAAAAAGATATTATTTTAAGTTTAATTTTAAATATTATATTTTAAATTTATTAGGATTAGTTATAAAAAGGGATCTGATGCCATCAGATGGTAACTCGGTACATTTGGACCTGAATCCTTATTTTCTCTTTTCCATGAGCAACTAAACCTCCACTGTTAAGGTTAGGAGCTCTGTCTATTTCTATGGATTAATTTTATTGCTTTTACTATTTTAATTTATGTATGGATTTATAATTTAAGAATTGTTTTCGCTCTTTATTTTATGAATTTGGGTGGAACGGAAGTATGACCCTCTTTCTATCTGAGTTCTTGTAAAACTTGGAAAAGCTCTTTCCCTGAACAACAACTTGAAAACTATTTCTCCTAAATTTTAATTATCTGAATTTAATAGGATACGTGACATATAATCCTTTTACCTCTTGGATAATTAGAGTTTTTGTGGCATATAAACTAGAAATTGATTATCACCCTCTAATGGGAATTAATTGACCAAGGAATTGGCAGTTAATGAATTTTAGAGGAGACTAGGAAGGTCTAAGGAATTAGGGTCTAGTCACATACAGTTTTCCATAAATTAAATCCTGCATAATTAAATTAGTTAGTAAGAAAAGTTAATCCGGAAAAATAGATAACTCTGAAACCTTAACTATCTTCTTCATATATTATTCCCATCTTAATTACTTGCCTTTCTTCAATATTTTTGATATTGTTTAATGTCTTTTATATTGCATCTCAACACTATTTTCTGTCTGTCTAACTAATCCTATCAAACGCTATTGTTGCTTAACCCATCAATCCTCGTGGGATCGACCCTTACTCACGTAAGGTATTACTTGGTACGACCCGATGCACTTGCTGGTTTGTAAGTGTGGTTGTAAAATACCGCACCAAGTTTTTGGCGCCGTTGCTGGGGATTGACTGTGATTAACAACTTTTCGTTGTTTGATTGTTTAGATTAGATATTTTTTTTTTATATTTTTTTATTTTATTATTAATTTTTATTTTGCATTTTTTTTACGTTAATTTTTTTCTTTTCTTTTACGTTAATTTTTTCTCTTATTTTTCCTTTAAGTCATTTACTTTCTTTTCCTTTTCGTTTAAACCCCCCTCCCCTGTTTTCTTTTTACTTCCTTTTTGCTTTCGATTTTCTTTTACTTTTTTATTTTTTAATTTTTCTTTTCCTTCTTTCGTCCGTTTTTAATTTATTATTATTATTATTTTTTTTATTTTTATTTTTATTTTCAATTTTGATTTCCTTTCATTATTTTGTTATTACATTAGTTTGTTTTATTTTTATCTTTATATATATAAAAAAAAATTTTCAAAATATTTATTTATTTGTTTAGTATTTTTTATTTTATTATTTTATACAGGTTACCTCACAGGGACTTCTCTACACTCTGACGTAGAGAGACTCATTTTTTTCTTGTTTTCTGCTTGTGTATGCGTAGGAATAGAAACAAAGGACATCTCTTAGACTTTGATCCTGAACCTGAAAGAACTTTCAGGCGACGTTTACAACAAGAAAGATTTTGCAAGGCTGCAGAATCCACTATGGCAAATAATAATGCTAATGCCAATATGGTAAATCCAAATGGGGATGATCAACAGAGGAGAGTGCTTGGCTCTTATTCTGCCCCTACTGCGGATCTCTATGGGAAAAGTATTGTGGTGCCTCCTATAACTGCAAACAACTTTGAGTTGAAGCCACAACTGGTCACTCTGGTGCAGCAAAATTGCCAGTATCATGGACTTCCTCATGAATATCCAAATCAGTTTATATCTGATTTTCTACAGATATGTGATACTGTGAAGACAAATGGAGTGAATCCAGAGATGTACAAACTCATGCTTTTCCCGTTTGCTCTGAGGGATAAAGCAAAGTTATGGCTAGATTCCCAACTAAAGGAGAGTCTGAATACGTAGGAAAAGGTTGTCACGGAATTTCTCACTAAATTTTTCCCACCAAAGAAGCTGACTAAGCTTAGGTTGGAGGTTCAGACTTTCAAGCAAAAGGAGGGTGAAACTCTTTATGAAGCTTGGGAAAGGTACAAGCTGCTGACTAGGCAATGCCCTCCGGACATGTTCTCCAAGTGGACTCAACTAGATATTTTTTATGAAGGCTTAGGAGAGATGTCAAAGATGAGCCTAGACACTTCTGCAGGCGGTTCATTGCACAAGAAGAAGACACCAGAGGAGACTATTGAGCTGATTGAATTGGTTGCAAGCAACCAATATTTATACACATCTAACAGGAATCCTGTGAACTCTGAGGCCGCTCAGAAGAGAGGCGTGTTGGAAGTAGAAGCTGTTAATGCTCTTCTTGCTCAGAACAAGCTTATGTCTCAGCAGATAAATCTACTTACTCAACAGATGGGTGGCATGCAAGTCTCAGCTATCAACACTCAAAATCCACCCCAAGATACCTCCTATAACATGACAGGTAACTTTATGCAAAATGATAATTATGATTATGCTCAACCCTCTTCTGAACAGGTGAATTACATGGGGAGTGGTCCTAGAAATCCCAACAATAATCCATATTCTAAGACATACAATCAGGGATGGAGGAATCACCCAAATTTTGGGTGGAGAGATCAACCTCAGAAACCTCAAAACTTCAACAATAGTTCTCAAGGTGGTTTTCAACAGAACAACCATAATAACCGCCAATTTCAATCTCAGCAACAACAACCACCTCAGCAGGCAAATTCTAAATCCCAAGAAGATTCTAAATGGGAGATGATGAAGAGTTTCATACAAGAAACCAGAGCCTCCATTAGAAACTTGGAGGTGCAAATGGGTCAAATGAGCAAGCAATTACCTGAAAGGTCTTCAAATACATTCCCTGGTTGAAAAGGAAGCTCCAGAGGAGAAGAAGGAAGAGGTAGAGCACGCCCCACCTAAATGTGCAGACAACCCGTTTCCTAACTCTCTTGACACTTACCCCACCTTACCAAAGGCCCCTGAATACAAGCCGAAAATGCCATATCCTCAGAGGCTTCAGAAGGCATCCAAAGAAAAGCAATTCTCTAAATTTTTAGATGTCTTCAAAAAGATGCAGATCAACATCCCTTTTGCAGAGGCCCTGGAGCAAATGCCTCTCTATGCTAAATTTATGAAAGAGTTGTTGACACACAAGAGGAATTGAAAGGAGCAAGAAACCGTGGTGTTAACCAAGGAATGCAGTGCTATTATTCAACACACCCTTCCTGAGAAGATGCCAGACCCAGGGAGCTTTGTCATTCCTTGCACCATTGGAGAAGTCGGCATTCAGAGAGCTTTATGTGATCTTGGAGCTAGCATCAACCTCATGCCACTTTCAGTAATGAAAAAGCTTCAAATTGAGGAGGTAAAACCCACTCGTATTTCTCTTCAACTTGCTCATCTTTCTATTAGATTACCTGTAGGTGTGGTTGAAGATTTACTTGTTAAAGTAGGACCATTTATTTTCCCTGTTGATTTTGTGATATTAGACATGGAAGAGGAGGCAAAACCCTCTATTATACTTGGTAGACCATTTTTAGCTACATATAGAGCCCTGATTGATGTGCAAAAGGGTGAATTAACCCTGAGGGTCAATGAAGAACAGGTGGTCCTAAATGTTTTTGAAGCCCTCAAACATCCCAATGATTCTGAGGGGTGTATGAAAATAGATGTTATTGAACCACTTGTTCAAGAAGTACTGGAAACTGAGGTACTTGATGATGTTCTGGATCCTATTTCTGAGTGTGAATTAGTTGAAGTTGAGGATTCACCACCCCAAAAAGAGCTGATGAACACGCCTATAAGGGAGAAGGAAGCCCCTAAGCTTGAGCTCAAACCTTTACCTCCTTCTCTGAAATATGTGTTCTTGGGTGGAAATGATTCATACCCAGTGATTATTAGCTCTTCTTTGAAACCTGAAGAAGAAGAGGCACTTGTTTCAGTGCTCAAGAGCCATAAAACAGCTCTTGGGTGGACCATTAGTGACTTGAAAGGGATTAGTCCAACCAGGTGTATGCACAAGATCCTTCTTGAAGATGATGCTAAGCCAGTCGTGCAACCACAAAGGAGACTCAATCCAACTATGAAAGAGGTGGTCCAAAAAGAGGTAATGAAATTATGGGAAGCAGGTATTATTTACCCTATTTCTGATAGCCCTTGGGTAAGTCCTGTGCAGGTAGTTCCCAAGAAAGGAGGGATGATAGTGATCCAGAATGAAAAGAATGAGCTTATTCCTACAAGAACAGTCACAGGATGGAGAATGTGCATAGATTACAGGAGGCTCAACACTGCTACAAGGAAGGATCATTTCCCCCTCCCCCTTCATTGATCAGATGCTTGAGAGGTTAGCTGGTCATGCTTTTTATTGTTTTCTAGATGGATATTCTAGATATAATCAAATTGCAGTGGACCCTCAAGATCAAGAGAAGACAGCATTCACATGCCCCTTTGGAGTATTTGCTTACAGGAGAATGCCATTTGGACTTTGCAATGCTCCAGCAACTTTTCAGAGGTGTATGCTTTCAATTTTTTCTAATATGGCTGAAACGTTTATTGAAATATTTATGGATGACTTTTCTATTTTTGGTAATTCTTTTGCATCATGCCTTAAACATTTATCTCTTGTCTTGAAATGGTGTCAAGAATCAAACCTTGTTTTAAATTGGAAAAAATGCCATTTTATGGTTACAGAAGGCATTGTTCTTGGACACCGGATTTCAAGTAAGGGAATTGAGGTAGACAGAGAAAAGGTGGAGGTAATTGAAAAATTACCACCACCAACTAATGTTAAGGCAATTAGGAGTTTCTTGGGTCATGCAGGATTTTATAGAAGATTTATAAAGGATTTTTCTAAAATTGCTAAACCATTGAGCAACCTGTTGGTTATTGATGTTCCTTTTGTCTTTGATTCTGATTGTCTGCATGCTTTTGAAACTCTGAAAGCAAACCTTACCTCTGCTCCCATTATAGCTCCCCCTGACTGGGATTTACCATTTGAATTAATATGTGATGCTAGTGATTTTGCTATAGGAGCTGTTTTAGGACAGAGGCATGGTAAGCTTGTACATGTCATTTATTATGCCAGTTGTGTGTTAAATAATGCTCAAAAGAATTACACAACTACAGAAAAGGAATTATTAGCTGTTGTGTATGTTGCTGATAAGTTTAGGTCTTATTTACTTGGTTCTAAGGTTATTGTTTACACTGACCATGCTACTTTGAAGTACCTTCTAACCAAGCAAGATTCTAAACCAAGATTAATCAGATGGATGTTGCTCCTTCAGGAGTTTGATATTGAAATAAAAGACAGGAAAGGGTCAGAAAATCAAGTAGCTGACCATCTTTCTAGAATTGAGCCTGAAGCAGGAGTGCAACCACCCACAGCTGTAACTGAGACATTTTCGGATGAGCAATTATTCCTCATTCAGCAGGCTCAATGGTTTGCAGACATTGCAAATTATAAGGCCATGAATTTTATCCCAAGGGAGTACAGTAGGCAACAAGTGAAGAAGCTATTGACTGATGCAAAGTACTACATTTAGGAGGAACCATACCTTTTTAAAAGGTGTTCAGATGGAATTATCCGGAGGTGTGTCCCAGATGAAGAAAAACAGTAGATTCTTTGGCACTGTCATGGTTCTGAGTATGGAGGCCACTTTGGTGGTGAAAGGACAGCTACAAAGGTCCTTCAGAGTGGGTTTTACTGGCCGACTCTCTTCAGAGACTCAAGAGCATTTGTAAAGCACTGTGACAGATGTGAAAAAGCAAGGAATCTCCCTGCCAACCATGAAATGCCACAACAGGGGATTCTTGAGGTTGAGTTGTTTGATGTGTGGGTATTGATTTCATGGGACCTTTCCCACCCTCACATTCAAACAACTATATCCTAGTGGCAGTCGACTATGTGTCCAAATGGGTGGAAGCTGTGGCTTTGCCCACCAATGATGCCAAGGTGGTAATGAGCTTTCTTCAGAGGTATATCTTTAGCCGGTTTGGCGTCCCAAGGACACTCATTAGTGATGGGGGAAGTCACTTCTGTAACAGACAGTTGGACTCTCTTCTGCATAGATATGGAGTCCGTCATAAGGTGGCAACCCCTATCACCCTCAGACAAGTGGACAGGTTGAAGTTTCCAACAGGGAGCTTAAGAGGATTCTGGAGAAGACCGTCAGTGTTTCAAGAAAGGACTGGTCTAGGAAGCTTGATGATGCTCTCTGGGCATACCAGACAGCATACAAGACTCCAATTAGCATGTCCCCATATCAGTTGGTCTATGGCAAAGCCTGTCACTTGCCAGTGGAGCTGGAGCACAAGGCTTATTGGGCAATCAGGTACCTGAATCTTGATTCAGAAGCTGCAGGAATTAAGCAGATGCTTCAGTTGAATGAGCTTGATGAATTCAGATATTCAGCCTATGAGAATGCCAAGCTCTATAAGGAGAGAACCAAGCTACTGCATGATAAGAAGATTGCCATCAGAATCTTTGAGCCAGGACAAAGAGTGCTTCTGTATAATTCAAGGCTCAAATTCTTTCCCGGGAAGCTGAAATCCCGGTGGTCAGGACCGTTTGTGGTTACCAGAGCCTCACCATATGGTCATGTGGAAATACAAGAAGAAAATTCTGACAGGAAATTTACAGTGAATGGCCAGAGGTTTAAGCATTATCTTGGAGGCGAGATTGACCGCCAGAGGTCCACTCATCTGCTGAACTAACAGAACTGACCGTCAAGCTAGTGACGTTAAAGAAGCGCTTGTCGGGAGGCAACCCGATAATTTCGTACCCTTCACCATTTTTGTTTTTAGTTTTTCTTACTTATTTTGTTTTTATTAAGTTCTTACTAATTCTCTGATCATACAGCTATGTTCTTCCAGGAACCGACCACCTCAAGCTAAATAAAAAAAAAGAGAGAAAATGCTACGCGACGCGTCCGCGTCGCAAGGGGAGGAGAGAAAAATAAAAATGAACAAAGAGTCACGCTGGAGCGTGGCTGGAGGCGTGCCAATGGCACAACTCGTCCCACACGACTGCGTCGCTGACGCGTCCGCGTCGTATGGGCATAACAGCCTCCCACGCGACCGCGTGACCCACGCGGCCGCGTGCCCTGATTTTTGACGTAAAACAGGTGCACAGCGGAAAGTTGTGCTAGAGTGGTGCTGGAATGGCGCTGGACGCGCAATTCCCTTTACGCGACCGCATGCCCCACGCGGCCGCGTCGTACCCCATTAACTGCCCACTCGCGCGATCGCATGCCCCATGCGATCGCGTCACCCCAATTTTGGCAATCATATCAATTTGAACAGAGAGTTGTGCTGGCGCGAGGCTGCACTCGCGCCAGAAGCACAAACTGGGTCACGCGACCGCGTGACCGATGCGATCGCGTCAATTAGTATAAGAGCAATGCGTGCGACCACGTGCCCCACGCAGCCGCGTCGCTTGGGCCGCCCATTTTTCTCTCTCTCCCAATCCTAATTCTCTTTTATTCTCTTATCCTTTTATTTTTTTTCTTTCATTTAAATATTTGTCTCTTCTATTTTCAGTTCTTCTTTGCTTGAGGACAAACAAACCTTTAAGTTTGGTGTTGACACTGCGCTTATAGGTTTTCTAGTACAAAAGGGAGGCGAATCATCTTCACGGAGGAACACAACCTGAAGAATAAAATGACCGCTAGGATAATTAAGGTGGTTGAGTTCCTTTCATTTTTATTCCTTCCCTCTTTTCTATATTATGTTCCGGTTTCCTGTTATTTTTCTTTGTTTGTTGCATGATCCTTTATTAGTTAGAATCCTAGGACTAGTTTAGTTTTCATTTAATTGCTTTAATGCTGAAAAGATGTTTCATGTACCACTCACTGAACTTGAATCTAAAAATAAAAGAAAAAGAAGTGATGTATTGCATGAGAAATTAAGTTAATAGTCTGATTTACTTAAATGTGGTGGTATTTTCTGTGATTTTGAATGCATGCATGAACAGTGCATAGTTTTTGATAGTGAAGTTTATGAATATTAAAATTGTTGGCTCTTGAAAGAATGATGAAAAAGAAAAATGTTTTTGATAATCTGAAAAATCATAAAATTGATTCTCGAAGTAAGAAAAAGCAGTGAAAACATAAGACTTGCGAAAAAAAATATAAAATAAAGAAAAAAAAAACAGCAAGCAGAAAAAGCCAATAACCCTTTAAACTAAAAGGCAAAGGGTAAAAAGGATCCAAGGCTTTGAGCATTAATGGATAGGAGGGCCCTAAGGAATAAAATCCTGGCCTAAGCGGCTAAATCAAGCTGTCTCTAACCATGTGCTTGTGGCGTGAAGGTGTCAAGTGAAAAGCTTGAGACTGAACGGTTAAAGTCGTGATCCAAAGCAAAAAGAGTGTGCTTAAGAACTCTGGGCACCTCTAACTGGGGACTTTAGCAAAGCTGAGTCACAATCTGAAAAGGTTCACCCAGTTATGTGTCTGTGGCATTTATGTATCCGGTGGTAATACTGAAAAACAAAATGCTTAGAGTCACAGCTAAGACTCATAAAGTAGCTGTGTTCAAGAATCAACATACTGAACTAGGAGAATCAATAACACTATCTTAAGTCTGAGTTCCTATGGATGCCAATCATTCTGAACTTCAAAGGATAAAGTGAGATGCCAAAACTGTTCAGGATTGCAGTTGTAAACCCCACTATAAGAAGAGACATGAGCTTAATCGAACTCTCGTTCTCATGCAAATTCACATCCTAAGCTTATATTAGTGTTGGTTGCTTGAGGACAAGCAACAGTTTAAGTTTGGTGTTGTGATGCGTGAGCATCTTGTCTATCTTTTCCTAGTGAATTTGCATCTAATTTGTTGAGTTTAATTAAGAATTAATTATTTTTTAGCCACTATAGATGCTATTTTGAGTTTTGTACAATACTGTTTATTTTAGGTAGCATTTGGCAAAATTTGATGGAGTTTCTGTAGAGAAAGAGAAGAAGCCAAGGAGATGACCAACAAATACCGACGCGGACCCATGGCTCACGCGACCGCGCGGAATGGAGGAAATCACAATGACGCGATCGCGTGCCTGACGCGAACGCGTGGACTGGAATCTGCACAAATGACGCGAACGCGTGGACGACGCGGACGCGTCACATGCGCCACGTGCAGAAAATGCAGATAAACGCTGGGGGCGATTTCTGGGCTGTTTTAACTCAAATTTTAGCCCCAAAAACACAGATTAGAAGCTGCAGAATGGACAGAACAAGTGGTCCCCACCCATCAACTGAAGATCTGTTAATTAATTCAAATTTAAATTCAAATCTTAAATTAGGAAAAGATATTATTTTAAGTTTAATTTTAAATATTAGATTTTAAATTTATTAGGATTAGTTATAAAAAGGGATCTGATGCCATCAGATGGTAACTCGGTACATTTGGACCTGAATCCTTATTTTCTCTTTTCCATGAGCAACTAAACCTCCACTGTTAAGGTTAGGAGCTCTGTCTATTTCTATGGATTAATTTTATTGCTTTTACTATTTTAATTTATGTATGGATTTATAATTTAAGAATTGTTTTCGCTCTTTATTTTATGAATTTGGGTGGAACGGAAGTATGACCCTCTTTCTATTTGAGTTCTTGTAAAACTTGGAAAAGCTCTTTTCCTGAACAACAGCTTGAAAACTATTTCTCCTAAATTTTAATTATCTAAATTTAATAGGATACGTGACATATAATCCTTTTACCTCAAGGATAATTAGAGTTTTTGTAGCATATAAACTAGAAATTGATTATCACCCTCTAATTGGAATTAATTGACCAAGGAATTGGCAGTTAATGAATTTTAGAGGAGACTAGGAGGGTCTAAGAAATTAGGGTCTAGTCACATACAGTTTGCCATAAATTAAATCCTGCATAATTAAATTAGTTAGTAAGAAAAGTTAATCCGGAAAAATAGATAACTCTGAAACCTTAATTATCTTCTTCATATATTATTCACATCTTAATTACTTGCCTTTCTTCAATATTATTGATATTGTTTAATGACTTTTATATTGCATCTCAACACTATTTTCTGTCTGTCTAACTAATCCTATCAAATGCTATTGTTGCTTAACCCATCAATCCTCGTGGGATCGACCCTTACCCACGTAAGGTATTACTTGGTACGACCCGGTGCACTTGCCGGTTAGTAAGTGTGGTTGTAAAATACCGCACCATCTGGCTGGCGTTAAATGCTAGAAAGGGATAGTAGACTGGCATTTAATGCCAGGAAAGGTAGCAAAACTGGCGTTAAACACCAGAATTGGCACACAGAGGGCGTTTACATGCTAGAATGGTGCAGGGAGCAGAATTCCTTGACACATCAGGATCTGTGGACCCCACAGGATCCCCACCTACCCCACCTCTCTTTCTCTTCTCTTCATACCTTTCCATAACACTCTTCCCCAAATACCCTTCACCTATCAAATCTTACCCTCTTTCCCATAATCTCTTCACCACTCACATCCATCCATCATAAAATCCCACCTACCTCATCATTCAAATTCAAACCATTTTCCTCCCAAACCCAACCCCTAATACACGCATTCCCTCTCTCTCTTACCCTATACATACCCCTCCTCACTACCTTCAATTTCACACATCTTACACACTTAAACCCCCTTGGCCAAATTCACTCCTCCCCTCCATCTCCCCCATTTCTTCTTCTTCTACTCATTTCTTCCTTCTTTTGCTCGAGGACGAGCAAATATTCTAAGTTTGGTGTGGAAAAAGCTCTGCTTTTTGTTTTTTCATAACCATTAAAGGCACCTAAGGCCGGAGAAACCTCTAGAAAGAGGAAAGAGAAGGCAATTGCTTCCACCTCCAAGTCATGGGAGATGGAGAAATTCATCTGAAAAGTGCATCAAGAGCACTTCTATGAAGTTGTGGCCAAGAAAAAGGTGATCCCCGAGGTCCCCTTCATGCTCAAAAAGAGTGATTATCTGGAGATCTGATGTGGGATTCGAAGAAGAGGTTGGGAAACTCTCACCAATCCCATCCAACAAGTCAGAATCTTAATGGTTCAAGAGTTCTATGCTAATGCATGGATCACTAGGAACCATGACCAAAGTGTGAACCCGAACCCAAAGAATTGGCTCACAATGGTTCGGGGGAAATACATGGATTTCAGTCCGGAAACTGTGAGGTTGGCATTCAACTTGCCAATAATGAGAGGAGATCCTTATCCTTTCACTAGAAGAGTCAACTTTGATCAAAGGTTGGACTAAGTCCTCATGGACATCTGTGTGAAAGGAGCTCAATGGAAGAGAGACTCAAGAGGCAAGTCGGTTCAATTGAGAAGGCCTGACCTCAAACCCGTGGCTAGAGGATGGTTGGAGTTTATCCAACGCTCTATTATTCCCACTAGCAACCGGTCTGAAGTTACTATGGACCGGGCTATCATGATCCATAGTATCATGATTGGAGAGGAAGTAGAAGTTCATGAGATCATATCTCTAGAACTATACAAGGTGGCTGACAAGCCCTCTACTTTGGCAAGGTTAGCCTTTCCTCATCTCATCTGTCACCTATGCAATTCAGCTGGAGTTGTCATAGAGGATGACATCCTCATTGAAGAGGACAAGTCCATCACTAAGAAAAGGATGGAGCAAACAAGAGAGCCCACTCATGCACCTCAACAAGAGCATGAGGAAATTTCTCATCATGAAATCCCTGATATGCCTCAAGGGATGCATTTTTCTCCACATAACTATTGGGAGAAACTCAACACCTCTTTAGGAGATTTGAGTTCTAATATGGAGCAACTAAGAGTGGAGCACTAAGAGCACTTCATCATCCTCCATGAAATAAGAGAGGACCAAAAGGCCATGAGAGAGGAGCAACAAAGGCAAGGAAGAGATATTGAGGAGCTCAAGCACTCCATAAGATCTTCAAGAGGAAGAACTAGCCGTCATCACTAAGGTGGACCCGTTCTTTAATTTCCTTGTTCTTATTCTTTCTGTTTTTCGATTTCTATTCTTTATGTTTTATCTATGTTTGTGTCTTTATTACATGATCATTAGTGTCTAGTGTCTATGTCTTAAAGCTATGAATGTCCTATGAATCCTTCATCTTTCTTAAATGAAAAATGTTTTCTGAAAAACAAAAAGAAGTACATGAATTTCGAATTTTATCTTGAAAATAATCTAATTATTTTGATGTGGTGGTAATACTTTTTGTTTTCTGAATGAATGCTTGAACTGGCATATTTTTGATATTGTTGTTTATGAATGTTAAAATTGTTGGCTCTTGAAAGAATAATGAAAAAGGAGAAATGTTTTTGATAATCTGAAAAATCATAAAATTGATTCTTGAAGCAAGAAAAAGCAGTGAAGAACAAAAGCTTGTGGAAAAAAATGGCGAAAAAATAAAGAAAAAGAAAGAAAAAAAGAAAAAGCAAGCAGAAAAAGCCAATAACCCTTTAAACCAAAAGGCAAAGGTAAAAAGGATCCAAGGCTTTGAGCATTAATGGATAAGAGGGCCCAAAGGAATAAAGTCCTGGCCTGAGCGGTTAAAGTCGTGGTCCAAAGCAAAAAGTGTGTGCTTAAGAGCTCTAGGCACCTTTAATTGGGGACTCTAGCAAAGCTGAGTCAAAATCTGAAAAGGTTCACCCAGTTATGTGTCTGTGGCATTTATGTATCCGGTGGTAATACTGGAAAATAAAATGCTTAGGGTCACGGCCAAGACTCATAAAGTAGCTATGTTCCAGAATCAACATACTGAACTAGGAGAATCAATAACACTATCTAAATTCTGAGTTCCTATAGATGCCAATCATTCTGAACTTCAAAGGATAAAGTGAGATGCCAAAACTATTCAGAAGCAAAAAGCCACTAGTCTCGCTCATCTAATTGGAACTGAGCTTCATTGATATTTGAAATTTATTGTATTTTTTCTTCTTTGTATCCTATTTTGTTTTTAGTTGCTTGGGGACAAGAAATAATTTAAGTTTGGTGTTGTGATGAGCGGATAATTTATACCCTTTTTGGCATTGTTTTTACATAGTTTTTAGTATGTTTTAGTTACTTTTTAATTATATTTTTATTAGTTTTATTCAAAAATAACATTTCTGGACTTTACTATGAGTTTGTGTGTTTTTCTATAATTTCAGGTATTTTCTGGCTGAAATTGAGGGACCTGAGCAAAAATCTGATTCAGAGGCTGAGAAAGGACTGCAGATGCTGTTGGATTCTGACCCTCCTGCACCCAAAGTGAATTTCTAGAGCTACAGAATCCTAATTGGCGTTCTCTTAATTGCGTTGGAAAGTAGACATCTTGGGCTTTCCAGCAATATATAATAGTCCATGCTTTGTCCGAGATTTGATGGCCCAAACTGGCGCTCAAATCCAGCCTAAAACTTCCTGGCGTAAAACGCCAGAACTGGCACCAGAATTGGAGTTAAACGCCCAAACTGGCACCAAAGCTGGTGTTTAACTCCAAGAACAGCCTATGCACGTGAAAGCTTTAATGCTCAGCCCAAGCACACACAAAGTGGGCCCCAGAATTGGATTTCTACACTATCTGCACTTAGTTACTCATTTTCTGTAAACCTAGGTTACTAGTTTAGTATAAAAACTACTTTTAGAGATTTATTTTACATCTTTGGATCACTTTTGATCTTTGATAATCCTTTGGCACTTTTATGTTACATTTGGGAGGCTGGCCATTCGGCCATGCCTAGACCTTTTTTCACTTATGTATTTTTTACGGTGGAGTTTCTACACCCCACAGATTAAGGTGTGGAGCTCTGCTCTTCTTCATGAATTAATGCAATTACTAATGTTTTCTATTCAATCACGCTTGATTCCATTCTAAGATACTCACTCGTACTTCAATCTAGAGAATGATATGATCCGTGACACTCATCATTATTCTGAATTCTATGAACGCGTGCCTGACAACCACTTCCGTTCTATCTGAGCTCAACGTAGTCATTGGACGACAGCATGAGTACGTATCTCTTGGGTACCTAATACACGGACCGAGTCCTTGAGATTAGTATCTTTGTGGTATAGGATAGAACCAACTAGCAGCATTCCTGGGATCCGGAAAGTCTAAACCTTGTCTGTGGTATTCCGAGTAGGATCTGGGAAGGGATGACTATGACCTACTTCAAACCTGCGAATGTTGGGCGCAGTGATAGTGTGCAAAAGGATAAGGGTCCTATTCCGACGCCAGTGGGAACGGACAGATGATTAGCCGTGCGGTAGCTGTACATGGTATTTTTCATCCGAGACAAGAAATCCGACAGTTTTTAGCCGTGCAGAGATCGTACCTGGTATTTTTCATCCAAGAGGATCATACAGCTTGCCATGGAAGGGAGCACGCATGATTGGAAGAAGGCAATAGGAAAGCAGAGGTTCAAAAGCAACAAAGCATCTCCAGACGCTTATCTGAAATTCCCACCAATAAATTACATAAGTAACTTTATTTTATTTTATGTTTTATTTATATTTTAATTATCAAAACCTCATAACCATTTGAATCCGCCTGACTGAGATTTACAAGGATGACCATAGCTTGCTTCAAGCCGACAATCTCCGTGGGATCGACCCTTACTCACGTAAGGTATTACTTGGATGACCCAGTGCACTTGCTGGTTAGTTGTGCGGAGTTGTGAAAAGTGTGTATCACAGTTTCGTCCACCACTGGTCATGGAGATATTGCCTTTCAGTCACGAATAAAAAGTGGGATCCCCTCACGGATATGGCGCCGGGCACACTCTCGTGATACTCTGCCTTAGACCTCACATCTCAAAATAAGTAGGATAAACTAACCATCCTTTCGCCACCGCCGTGACCTCGACAAGAGGGACTAACCAACCGTTCTTGCCAGGCGCATAATTTCTTATCAATCTCAGTATAAAATAGTAATTCAGTGGTTTTCAGAAATCATTTATTTAGTACTCAGTAGTTCAGCATTTCCACAATTGGTATTAGTAATCATCAATACAATACTTCGCCTTCTCACTCAACCAAATCCATCCTCAGTACTCTAGAAACCTAAGTCTCCGTTTTCTAAACTTTTGCAAGAAAATACCTCATTGAATCCACCTAGAACCTTCTCTATGTTTTGACACCTAAAAATAAGCTAAAGAGTCTTAGATAAGTGTCACGGAAGTTTACAAGCTTGCCGGGTAGGTAAAACAGTTGAAAACAAGATTTTTATTGAAAAATAAGGCAGTGTGCATATGCATCGAGTTGTGCATACGCACTCCCCCAAAGAGTTTTCTAAAAGTGTACGTACGAATAGAGGTATGCGTACGCACAGTAAGTAAAAGTTTCCATTCTTCGTACACGCACATATACGTGTGAACACCTTCAACAAAATGCACCTCCCAGTGTGTGCGTGCGCACGAGGTTGTGCGTACGCACAGCTTGAAAATTTCGCAGGGTGTGTGTGCGCACCAGAGTGTGCGATCGCCCTCAATAGAATGCATGTCCCCTGTGTGTGCATGCACGCACATTTTCAAAAATGCACAGGTTGTGCATGCGCACAAAGGTGTGCGTGCGCACACAAGCCAAAATTTATAATATCTGTAACATCACAAAAATCATATTTTTGACACCAACTTCCAACAATCATATCTTCCTCCACAAAATTTGGATTTCTACAAAGTCTATACCGTTTTAAAGCTTTTTTAATTATCTTCAATTTGATATAAAATTTATTCAATTTCAAAAATCATATCAAAAGATATGATCCATCAAACTTCACCCAAAAACTGGTTTTTACCAATGTTTACTAAGTTCTTAACACTTTAAAATTCATAACCAAACCAATTCAAACCCTATTCCATCTCACCATAAAACACTACCAAATATTATACTTCACCTTTCCATCACATTTTAACCAATTCAACACCTATATCAATCAATTCCACCTCTATAACCCAATAATTCCATAAATTGCACATCAATATTCAATATTAACAACTTACACCAAATCTCACTACTCATAAGCTTCATTTATCATACCTGTTCATACCCCAGGTCGAGCTACGCGACCCGGGCTGATTAAAGACAAAACGGCCAACCTCCTCTGGTCTGGTTCTCCGACCTCTTCTTTAAAAGAGTTCGGCCAAATCGCTAGAAAGAGCCCAAAGCAGGCCCAAACGAAGGGACACAGCCCAATCTAAAGGCAGCTAAAGCCTAGAAAGATAAAGGCAGTTCCTCTTAAAGATAAAGATGACTTCACTTGAAGATAAAATAAGATAACTAACTTATTTCAAGGAGGATCACTCAAACACTACTATAAATACACTGGAGAACCCAAGTATAACTCATGTTCTGATTATACTAAAAACCTGCCTAAAGCACGTGCTAACTTAAGCATCGGAGTCTCTTGCAGGTACCACCACCCTCCGGTGACGAAGGATCAGCTACACCGTCAAGTCCAACAAGTCAGACACAACAGCTCCGGCCACCACCGCAGATCTCGTCCGAGATCGACCTACAATTTTAGGTAACCCTCGGAACATTGGCGCCATTGCCAGGGAACCTGGAAGTCATTCCATCATCATGGCGGACAATCTTGACAACGACCACAACTCTGATTTAGAAAATAGAACACCGCATAAAACGCGGACATCACATCAAAGGATACACCCCAACCAAACGGAGACAAACATACCCCAAATACATAAATATTAGATGCCCTCCAAGAACAGCAGAATCGTCTCAAGCAACTCGAACAGGAGGCCGAACACCAACGCGAAGCTGAAAGAAACCTCCAGAGAGAAATTAGGCGACACCGAGAGTTAGAAGACAAACTCCTAAAACTCGAGGCCAACCTTAAAACCAAAACCATTCAACCTGGTCATGAGGACAGCTCCCACAAGGATCAAGATCCCTTCACAAAAGAAATCATGAAAGCTAAAGTTCCAAGGGATTTTAAAGCCCCCGACATGGCCCCATACGACGGAACCTCCGATCCAAGCCATCATCTCAGCAATTTCAGAAGCAGAATGTATCTCACTGACGCCTCGGACGCTATTCGATGCAAAGCCTTCCCAACTACCCTAACAAAGACAGCAATTAAGTGGTTTGACAGTTTGCCTTCTAGATCCATCACAAGTTTTGATGACTTAGCCAAAAAGTTTCTTGCCAGATTCTCCATCCAGAAGGACAAAGCTAAACACACACCGAGCCTATTAGGGGTCAATCTAGGAGATCAGGAGAGTCTTCGCAACTACATGGAAAGATTCAACAAAGCATGTCTGGACATACAAAGTCTGCCAACAGAAGCAGCCATCATGGGTCTCATCAATGGCCTGCGAGAAGAACATTTTAGCCACTCCATATCAAAAAAGCATCCCACATCTTTAAATGAGGTACAAGAACAGACAGAGAAATACATCAATATGGAGGAGAACTCTCGACTAGAAGAGACCTCAAAGCCTGGATTCTCCTACCCATCTCAGGACAAGGATAAAGAGTCCAAGAAAAAAGAAGATCAACCCGGAGAGAAGCCTAGAAAATACCACAATTACACCCTTCTTTGGGTGTCTCTTGTGGATGTTTACCGAGAAATATGCCACACTGAGAAGATCCCATCACCTCGCCCAATCAAAAGCAAAAAAGGAGGAGGAAATCGGACAGAATACTGCGAGTACCACCGAATCTATGGACATCCTACCAACGAATGCGTCGACTTAAAGAATGTCATAGAGAAATTGGCAAGAGAAGGGCGACTAGATCGGTACTTAGCCAACAAAATGGATGAATCAAGAAAAAAAAGAAGGGACGACGAGGTCGGACGAGCTGAACGACCACCTCACACCCCGGAGAGACATGTTCGTATGATAAATAGAGGATTCGCAGGAGGAAGGATTTCAAAATTATCTCGCAAAAGGCATCTTAAAGAAGTATATCATGTTGGGGAAGGAGAGAGGTCATCCGACCTTCCTACTATTACCTTTACCCAAGAAGACGCAGCAGGCATCATCCCGGGACATGATGATCCCATGGTCATTACTATCATATTGGCCAACGCAAATCTCCACCAAAAACTGGTAGATCAAGAAAGCTCCACAGATATCTTGTTTAAATCCGCCTTCGACAAACTCGGCCTACAAGATAAAGAGCTCAAAGCATATTCGAATAGCTTGTTCGGACTGGGAGACACTCCAATCCAACCACATGGATATATCTTACTACATACGACCTTTGAAAAGGGAACCCGGTCA